>NC_057782.1:2116792-2129321 GCF_014825855.1 Bombus pyrosoma
TAGAAAGAAGACTAAAAAGGAAACACCCAGCTGATCTCATAAAGGATATAAACTAAAAAACGCGAAGATGGCACCCCGCTGGGGGTAACCATCCACATGCTATTCAATCATATGTTATAACATTTTACCTAATGTCCCACTGGACAAATTGTAAAATTAAAAATAAACAATATAATAAAAAAAAAAAAAAAAAAAAAAACTTTTCCATTGTAAATGGTGAATCAGTAAAGATGTCGCTATCGCGCCTACGTCGAAGAAGTAAAAAAAAAATTTTTCACAAAATGGTGGCCGTTTGAAAACAAAATTTTTTCGCGTTTTTTTTAACAGTTTCAAATTTTTTAAAAATAGTTGAAAATTAAAATTTTTGACTCTGATTTAGTAAACGACAGAGGGATGTATAGAGAAGGTTCGACAAAATTTCAAATAAATCGATTCAGTAGAACTTGAGATATCATGCACGCCAGCTTGAAAAAAATAGTTTCGAGAAAAACGCGTTCAAAGTTTTGAGTAAAGTTTCACGCAGTTTTACTCACATAATGCTACGATATACTTAGACATTTTCAATCGGCGATTCCTGCTCCATACAATGGACCTTCCGCCACTTCAAAATGTTCATTCTCCGAAGTTCTTTCGTGTAGACGAGCAGTCCTGTCTTCCTTTGAAGCATCCGAAGTTCGGATTTCAGAGCGTTCGATCCGAGTTTCGTCTCGTTTTACAGCGAACGCATGGGCTTCTCGACTAATCGTGATTCCCATAACGTTCAGTATTTTTAAAATGGGTATAAAATCTTCATTATAAATACTAACAGCGAGAAAAGTAGCAATTTTAATGGACCGCGTTCCTGCATGAATGTGTTTCGGGGCAAAAGTCCATATCAAGGAATTTAACCATTCGTTATTATTCTGAGTTTCAGAACCCAAACATCGTTCTAGTAAGGTATTTGCAGACAAACTTTCATAAACTGGCTTTATAACTTTCAATACATCGTCACTTAGAGGAGGATTTTTATGGACAAATTCATCAATAGTGTCCTCAGCCACAGCTCTTTGCTTTTTGTTCGATTTGTTCCGGTCGGACCAGTTTAGTTGCCGCGTCACCAAAATCGCTGTAATTCGGTAAATAATTGGAATTTTGAAGAATCCCTTTAAGGACATATCCTTGAATGTCTAAACTTTGGAAATATAAAAAGAAAGAATTTTCGATTTTATCAAATTTCTAGACTAGAATATCCCCTTAATTCTTCAAAGATTCGTCTTTCTGTCTTATCTCTTCGCTCAGCTTTAACCGCATTTGGCTATATTACGTTCGCATCACATAATTTTCTTATTTGCAGATTGCGTGCTTAGCGTAGATTATGGAAAATTCAGGACCAATACGAAGCAAAAATCTTTGGCACGAAAATTTCGCGCAGGGCACAGGCTCCTCATATCCGCCGGTTTTGCCATGAGAAATTTCTGCAAGGTCGGCTATCGAAATTCCTGTCGAGCTCGCTTGAGTAACCAGTACGTCGCGTTACTGTTAGGCATTCGTTAGAATCTCAGATTTTTCTTCGTTAGAATTGAAATTTAATTAGCTCAATTTAATATTCTACATAAGGAAACAAATGAAAAACTTGAAATTACGTACCTTAGCTTTCGAGTTATAGAAGGAAATTAAAGAAAATGTTTCGAGTTCTCGCCTCGTTTGCTTAAAGGAAGCCTGTTCCTTAAAGCACCATCGTAAATCGTTAGGATGGATCCATTGTATGATCACCATGATCTAAATCCAAGTTTTTGTTTTTGAGGTCACTTAAAATCTACCGTGAACTCAACGTAAGCGAACAATGTACACGACGGTGAGAAAAGATGCAAAAATGATTGGAGATTATTCGAAGAATACCTGGTATTTTCGAGCGAATACGAAATACGTGCATGAATACGAAACTAAGCATAGAGCAGCGTGTGTTGAGGTACGAGATAGACACGTTGAACGTTTTCTTTAAACATTCATAACCTGAAGAGTGAAGCATGCAGGACATATGTATATTCATAAGATGTTCCTTAGTTATTTTCGCGTGTAGACTTACTTCCTGAAGTATCGAGTAAAGTATTATGGAACACCCTGTATAAAGTGAACGTAAATAACGAAAACAAAAATTTTTGTTACAATGCCGAAAATTAGCATTTCGATTTATCCATATTTTGCATAATTCGATGTTTGTAAATGCACTTTTTTCACGATCGCAGGATAATAGGAAGAAAGAAACTTGAAATGCAAATTCGAAAAGGGTAAAATATAGTAGAAAAAATGAAAATACGAATGTTCTGACAATCATTCTATAATATCTATCTTTTTTTACGCGTGGAAATTCTTTAAATATACTTTCCGAAAGAAAGATGAAATATTAACTATACCAAAATAGGACAAAATGACTAATCTTTAAAAAATACGTAATAATGGCATATTTTTATATTTATTGATTTATTATTATCTTAGAAAAGGAACTATATGTTCTGAGATCATAAAAACTATATAATAACAACTATTATAAGAACAATAAGCACAATAATGAAGAATATTTAGTACCAAAATCTTTGGTAACATGAATATTAAAATAAATTTCCATTGGTAAATATAAGAAGTATAATATAATAATATAATAATAAACGTAATAAGCATAATAGAATAAATAAAATACGTATATAACTTAAATTATTAGGTACAAAAGTTGTCATTCGTAACATTTCTTACAAACGTTAACTTTCTCCTGCGTGCGTTTTCCGCATACACATTTTTTACAAACATTGCAAATGGTGGTGGTCTTATTATTTTTACAATACCTTATCTGACAATATTTACGTGAATAAGACGAGTTCTTTGACGTACTTTGGATCTCAGATGCTCTTTGTTCCACTCGTGATTTTTCAGCGAGATATCTGCTCGCCTGTGGTTTCCTTATATAAAATCCAGGCATCTATGCCAGCTAAATCTAAAATATTAAAAAATACTTGAAGTGGCCATCTTCTTGATCCCGACTTCATATTTTTTTGCCATTTGGTCTACTATATCTACTCTAAATTTTGTCTTGTTATAAAATTCGACCGTTTCAGGTAGGCCCTTTTCGCTTTTTCCAATTTTGACGGTTTTATGTTTTGAGCTCGGGATAAAAACTTTCTTTTTCGGCTTACTTTTATAAATTGCGAGTGTAATCTCATTTGATCGATACAGTAGCGACGAAAAGCGAGCCATAGTATCCTTCTTCGTTTTACAAATTTTAGGGAGTTCTCTTCTGTTTCCGCATATTATGCCAACCAGTGTGGTTCTTTTGGCTAATAATTTATATGCCAGTGACAAACTTGTAAAACAATTGTCGGTCGTTATGGTCCTTCCCATCATACTATACGGTTCAATAAGTTTGAGTACCACAAATTCACCCAGAGGTTGCAATGGTGCTCGGTTTTCGTTCTTTTCTAAACAAGGAAACCCATTTAGAATATATTTTGTTTGAACATCAGGTGCCAGCCAAAATTTAATTCCGAATTTGTCGGGCTTATTCGGTAAATATTGTGTAAACCTGCATCTGGCTTTGATTGGGGAAAGTTGCTCGTCTATTGTAATGTTTGCACCAGGTTTATAGCAATTCTGGCTATTTTCAATAATCTTACCCCATACGGTTGATATTAGTGCAAATTTGTTATTTTTCAAACGTTAACTTCTATCGTCTTTACCAGCCAATATGCCGGGTCAACTTGTCCTATACTGGTATAAGTAATCATGACACAAAATTTCTTTTATATTAAATGAATAAAACAAAATTAAAGTGTATTATATTATTCCTTTAACTATCCCTGCAAAAGTCATTACATCATTGCGGAGAAAAAATATAACATGAAGTAGGAATTTTAAGATAAAGTTGTCAAAACAGCCATTTTCACCCACGTGGTAGTTCTAATGTTAAAAGAAAAAAGGTAGTAAGTGGTACAAATGAACAAAGATAAAGACAAAGTTAGTACATTTGTCAAGTAGCGTTATGTTGTGCACGCTATATTCGAGCACGAGTATTGTTGGAATTACAGGAAATAAGTAAGGCTCAGATGCGTACAAAGAACCGAAGCTTACTGGATTTTGAGTGATTTAGCAAGTAGGTTTTTATTGCTGTCTCTTGCACCCTTCGTGTGGATTCGCACGCTACGTTTCACTTTTGCATAGTCTCCCTTCGTAGACATTCTCCGTGCTTTCATTACCTTTGTGGTTAGAAGAAGGAGTTTTACAGAGCCGAGTAAAATTGCGAGAAAAAATATTTTCGATGATGTTTTAAGTAGTAGTTATTCTATGATTCGAAGAAAATAGTATTTTAAATAGAAAGTGAGATATTGGTAAATAAAGTATATTCATTTTGATGAGTTAAAGAATAAGATAAAATATCTGAATATTTTATTATATTCTGAATAAGTATTTAAAATATATTTTATTTCTTGAAAATAAAAATAAATTGGGCACAGAAATAATAATATTAAGACGTATACATGTATATAGACACTTTCCTTAGAGTACCCATTAATATACATACTTGTATAAGGAGCATTATATATGTCGGGTTAGCGTTATGATTAGGGTTGGGGTTAAGGGCGTGAAACGAATCTTCGTTATGGTTAGGCTTTGTCGTTATGCAATAGAGAAGACATTGACTAGTGCAAATATAATTGTTACAGATATCGACAAGTAACCGTGGTAATTAGATACTCGAGACGCGAGTGACAATGATCCTAGGTTCGATAACGAATCCGCGGTCAACGGGATAATAGATGTATGTTCTCACAAGATCTAAGTCCGACTCTTGGTTAACAAAACGTGAAATATTCACTGATCGTAAGGACGTCATTCTTTCTCGTCGATGAGGTCGCAAGAGAGAGTGAGTTTCCATCGCGATGATGCCACAGAGGAAAACTATGATGGGGTGTGTCCAAGGGCACAAGATCATCGGATTCATTGAGCGATGCCTTCGTTCGGAAGGTGAGGGAAATTGACGCTGCTGTCAATTGGTCAATTTCCATATCGGTGGTTAGAAAAGGATACTAACCACCCTTGAGAGAGAGAGTTGCTAGCGAAGAAGATTTCTCGTATCTTTTTAGGGGCTGCTAAAACTAAGACTATTTGTCAGTTTGAAGAACCTCAGCTAAACAAATTCTAAGATTTATAGCGGGTCCTTAGGCTAGCCGAAAATATGCTGTGAAGATGTATCGACATCTGACCATCATCTTGTCCAAAGAATGTGGTCTTTGTGTAGCGAGCCACGGGACAGAATCCCTTGGAGTGTTTACTGTCGCGTGCCGCTGCTATATTTTTTCAAGGAGAGCTATACGGTTACTCTATGCCTTTGCTTAGGTAAACGTTTATCCCTTGACCGCGGCTACGTTGGCGACTGATTGTCGCTTCGAGCCCAATTGTTATAAATCTCGAATAAACACAATCGGATTGAATGACAATTGTTTAATTATGGCTATGGTAAAATCTGGGTTACAATATTACGGGATTTTCCCCAAGTTCCGAAGAGAGGTTCCGGTGTTCTTTCATCTCCGACATATATGTACATATAGGTACCTTCTCACACAACATTAGCACATGCGAAATTTTGCTGACAAAACACATTAACTGTTTTACTACATCGATACAAGGTGGGACAAAAATTCCTGGGTGTTTTCTATTGTAGTAACTATAATAACGAAGTAACAAAAGAGCGAATGAATAAATTAAAATAAACGCCTATATTATACGTATGCGATAAAGTAACATGTCGACAAAATGTCGATTTTAAACTCACTGTACGATTGTAGCAGCAGCGAAATTGAGACTCAAGCCGCGTTGACAAGTGTTAAAACAGTTTTCCATGTACAATTATTTATTGGTTGCTATGTAACGTGTAAATAGCGTGACCAAATCCGATATCTATAACTTGCCGCACAAATATCGTATATCCACTTTTTGTAAAATTTGAGGTTTCATATGCAGCAAATAGTTTTTGACTGGCTTTTTATGGTATACAAAAGTCACATTTACGAAGTATCATAAATTTGTTCAAAATAATATTTTTATTTATTGTATGTTTCTCAATCTATTAACAATTCATTGAATTTTTTAAACTGTTTTTCTCGAGAACACTGCAAGTGGAGACACAACATTTGTGCATTTAGCCATCGATACAATCTTCTGTTAAAGCGAGCCACAGTTAAAAAAGATTAAAACGCACGCAGAAACTATAACATCAACTAAATGTATTTTCTTTTTAAATTTGGCTGTCCCCTGCAAATTTTGACGAATCTCTGAGAGCCGCATAGATTCTCGATATTTGGTGTCGATGTTAGTGTTTGATTTTTACATGTGACTGTCGCGTAAGAATTCAACAAGTGACTAAAACAAATGTCGATCTCCAAACAGGAGATCACACAATTTATACAATAATTAAATAACGCGTAAACGCTTTATAGTATTTGCGGTTCGCAACAATGGACTTTAATATTCAGGCTGGTTCGGACTTATTCAGACTAACTTGAATGATTTTGGAAGGAGTATTTATATTCTTTATTCGTTGGAGTGGGAGAAGACTTTGGTCGTACTTATCATATATCTCTGAGAGGAAGAATAGCAACACACCCAAACCGGCTGGCTGCGGAAACGATCAACACAAGCATAGAAAGAAGACTAAAAAGGAAACACCTAGCAGATCTCACAAAGGATACAACCTAACAAACAGGAAGATGGTACCCCGCTAGGGGTAACCATCCACATGCTACGTATATTTAAACTATAATATTTTACCAAATGTCCTACTGGACAAAGTGTAAAATTTAAACAAATAATAAAAAAAAAATATATCTCTGAGAGCGAGTGAAGTGACCGGACGATACCCAGACGGTCACTCACGATAAGGTGCTTGGAATTTACTATCTTATCGCATAATTAGTTGAATTTCACCTTTTTTTTTTTTGCACGTGGAGAAATCCTCATGGACACTCCGCTGCCGCTAATAACAGTAGCAGCAGAGTAGTGTCGGACTTCTACCGACTAAAACTCCACGTTGGCCATCCTACGCGTATGACAGGGGGGTGCTCCAGGAACCTCGGGTGAATTACTTCTGTTCCATCCCCTCCCGCGTCCTCTCTTCGAGCCAGTCCTGTAGATTCCTTGGCTGTTGAATTTGGCGCTAGAGGGGACCACTGCCCCTGGCGCCGTCTCTCCTTCTAAGTCGAATTTCACCTTTTTTTTTTTTCGTGGAGGAAATCTTCATAGGCGCCCCGCGACCTCCGGGGAGAGGGCGCCGGGTAGTGCCGGATTCGTACCGGCCAAAACCTCCACGGTGGCCGTACTTGGCGCTTGCCGAAAAGGGCCCTGGAAACGCTCATTAGCATGCCATCACGAGCCCCCTCCGCGCCGAGTTCACCGCGAATTATGCGAATCTAACTAATTTCACCTGTGACGTGACCATCGTCGCGCCGCTCGGATTATTCTCACAGACGCGCAGTTTCAAACATAACACTCGCTCTAACTCTACTTACCTACCTCTCGGGACACAACAGCTGTACGCATTGGTCAAATTAGATAGTCTGTCAATAGAGTCAGTAACATCGAAATTTGCGATTTATTTGAAGTAATTCACAATATTACGGCTAGAATACTGCATGTATCTGGACTATAGCTTTCAAACGGTAGAAGATAAAAAGGAATTCATTAGGTAAAATTAGATGAGTTTGAATCACTCTGAAAGTGGAAGCATTTTGAAGATTTAAAAAACATGCCTATTTTTAGCAAATTATAAGCTTATTGTCTTCCTCGGTCCATACTATTTTTTATTGAAAAACGTTACTATTTCTAATAACTTGGGATGGCTTTTATCGGATATATGACGCATTTATGAAATATCTTTGTTTATTTACAGAAAATATAGAAAAATATGACTCCAGTAATAATAATAAGCATGAAGATTATATTTTCGGTTATAACTTGATTTATTAAAACTTATTACTACGAAACGAAAGAGTATTATTTTATACATTTTGAAACTCGTTTTCGTGTGCTGGAGAAGGTGGAATGTACAAAATTACAATCTTACAAAGATTCTCGAGTTATAGAGGTTCAACTTACTAAGGTCCAACTGTACCTTATACATTATACGTATGCGCTACTGATCAAAAATATGTAGACATATTATTATTTCAATATTAAAAATAGGAAGACTTATTGTTGGGATTTTTATCCAAATGGCACGATATTCCATTCAATTTCCTTTTAAAGTTTAATACGCGATAAAAATATCGCCATCGTAATATCGGCGTCTATTTGAGTGTCAAATTATACATATATGTCGGAGATGTACAGACATCGAGCATTTCTTTTGGAATACTTGGGCTCGAGGTGACGCAACTGATCGCTGAACGTAGCCACGGTCACGGAATGAACGTTTTGATCTGACAGAAGAAGTTCCGATATTGAGGGACACGCTGTATTAACGAACAAACCCCGGCCAGGATCAATGTCGGCTCTATGCAGGACTGCCTAGCAACGGCGCCTGGAATTTTGTTAATATTTCTAATCAATATGTAATTGACAAATGAGATCCAGGTAGTCTTTTATTGAGATCTCCTTGGAGAGTTTACGAATATCGGGGAGTCAGTTTAGAAGATACCACGCGATACAGCTAACGTTATTTGCGATACAGAGAAAATATAAACTATTGTACAAAGAGTTTCCCGATGACCGTGGATTCGTTTGAACCCAAGAATATTGTTAAAAGCTTAAGTTAAACAATGGTAAATCCAAATGAAGAATTGATACGCGCCCACAATTCAAATGATGATTCAACACAAAACTCTAATAATAATTCGACATATATATGTCGGGTTCACGTTATGATTAGGGTTGGGGTTAGGGGCGTGAAACGAATTCGTGGAGCGATGCCTTCGTTCGAAAAGTAAGAGAAATTGACGTTGCTGTTAATTGGTCAAGCTCCATATCGGTGGTTAGAAAAGGATGCTAGCCGCCCTTGAGGGAAAGTTGCTAGCGGGAAGCGCCATTCGTGAGAAAGTAGGTTTCCCCTATCTTCCCGTAGTTGGGACAAAGACTGTTTGAAGGACTTTTGTTAACTAAATCTTAAGATTTATAACGGGTCCTCAGGCTAAGTGAATATGTACTGTGAAGATGCATCGACATCTGGTAATCATCTTACCCGGAGGATAGGGTCTGCGTGTGGCGAGGCACGGGACAGAAACCGCTGGAATGTTTACTGTCGCGTGCCGCTATAACTATTTCTTTTAAGGAGAGCTATAGAATTGCTCCATCCCTATGTTAGGTAAAAACGTTCCTCCCTTGACCGCGGCTACGTTCGGCGATTGGTTGTCGCCTCGAGCCCAAGCTCACTATCACAAATCTCGGGCAATTATAATCGAGTTAAATTATAGAGACTAAAATATTGGGGGTTCTCCGAAGAATTCCAAAGGGAAGGCCACGGTGTCCTTTCATCTCTGACATATAGATATTTTCTTTTTTTTTATTGTTTGTTTTTTAATTTTACAATTTATCCAATGGGACATTAGGTAAAATGTTATAACATGTGATTGAATAGCATGTGGATGGTTACCCCCAGCGGGGTACCATCTTCGTGTTGACATGTAAATATGACGAAGAAAATCTTTCCAAATTAGTCAAGAGTCTATCATGATTCTGGCAATTATATTTCAAACTAGTTAGCATTTCAACGAATTACGTATTTCATTCTAATATACTATCGATAAGATTTTAACTAAACAGTTTATATTTCATATGATATTTACATTGACTCCAGAAGAAGATAAAAAGTAGATTAATTTATATATCTTAATGATATTCATTATAAATGATGATATTGTTATTCTAAACCGACCAAGGTTTCCACATACTTATAAGCAGCAGTACATATACTCAACGGTAGGTTAAGTGCTAATGTAAGTTCGTAAACTAGATCGTACCGTGACTGATACATTAATGAACATGCAAAGCTTTGGGGATGCTCTTCTAAGGTGCAAAACTATGCTGACCAGTTTAGTAATGCACTATCTGGTTCTGTGATGCAGAAACCAGATGGGAATTGAGACTTGCAAGAGAAGGTTATAAGATTAGAAATTAGAAATTAGAAATTTAAAGTTTATAAGTCGGTTAGCGTAATCACATCCTGAAATACTGTCGTTTATTTTCATAAAGAAATAGCTTTTTCTTATGTTTTTAATCGTTCTATGAATATGAATGAACATGAATTATTATTACATGGAGCCTGCACGACGTATCTTTTTACCAACAATTGCAAGTGTATTGCAACATAAAACAAACCGTAACTCAAATCAAAGTTACATTCAGCATGCAGTTGTACATGAAAGCTTTTGAACACTCCTAGAAACTTTTTATATATGTTGGAGAAGGATTTGAAGTACGGGCATCTGATGAACCTTCACTCGAATTGACCATCGTGGTTATGTATTCTAACTGACCGTTATTGGTACCGAGGCGATGATTACAAGAGGTAATGATTACAAGTTACAGGTAATGACGGCAATCGGACAAACGAGAGATCGATGACAATAAACTTAGGTTCGATACGAATCCTCGGCCACGGGAAGACGAATCCGATATGATACACGATCCTGGTGTGACTCGACGTACAAGTCGTAATGACTCTCTCAATAACTAACTCCATAACTTTCTCGATAACTAACTAACTCCCAGTACAAATGGAACTGCCCTTATATAGTCCTCTCCCCACCTCTCGAGTCAATCTTTGTTTTTAAGGAGAGCTGCATAATTATTCCATACCTCTGTTGTTACATGTCCGTCCCGTGACCGCGGCTACGTTGAGCGATTCATTATGTCACCTCGAGGCCAAGCCCATCGTCATAAACCCTGAGTACACATAATCGGATTAGCGTCTTACAACTATTTCCTATTTTTATTGCTTAAGGGTAGCTATAATAAAAGTCCGGGCTAGGGTATTGGTTTTCCTAATCACTCCAAAAGAAAGGCCCCGATGTCCTTTCATCTCCGACATATATATTACACAAAACATTTTGAAATTCATTAGCATTGTAATGAGACACGATTATTGTCGTTATATTGGAAAATTCGTAATGGATCTGAAAACATATATAAAAGTTAGATGATATTTATTTGGAGCATTCATTCTGCAAAGAGCACCAGAGAATTTGCACAGCCAATTATTTACTATATCAATGAACCACAAAATATACCTAGTAATACCATCTTTGGCACTAATTGTATACTTAAAACTGTTATTTATATGCTCATATGCTTACTAAGTATCTACAATAAATTATTTACAATAAATAAGGACAAAATATACAACAAAAGTTTTTCCTCCGGAGCTTACTTTTCGACAAATTCAAGTTCGCAAATTTGTTAAGTATATTTGAATTTGTCTGATTACCAACTGGGCATGAGTAAATCGTCGATAGGATGTTATAATAGATGCGAAAATTGTCGAAGGTCACCGCTTTTAAGAAAACTTTACATCTGGTCTTTTTAGCTTTCTAAAGCACTGAAGCCATCGACAGGGTATAGACAAAAGACTGCGACGAAGACAGACCATAAACAGTCGACAGGCGACGTTGGTTTCGGGTTTTTTTCAATTATAAAGTAACACTGCTAGCGTGCGGATTTGGACCAGCTCATATTATTATTTCATTTTTGTAATTTTCACTTCCGTATTCAAATATATTTTTCTACCTTATAATTTATCCACGCGTCTCTCTCATTATACATCTAATAACCTCAACAAAAATAACTAAGAAACGTAGAATAAAATTGTTCTGTTTAAAGCATCATTTTCAAGAAAATAGAGCTCGAACAAGTTTTGTTACTAATCGGCCTGATACACGCGTATGATAAATTTTCAAAATTATTTTTCTCGTAAACACACCGTCTTATGAAAAATTTGTATGCCACATTTTCAATTTATTTTCACGTAGAATAACCTCCTATCGATTATTTAGTCCTGCCCAGTTCGGAATTAACCACGTTCAGGTATATTTGATAAATTTTTAAACTCGATTTTCTTCGAATACTGAGCTCCGAACGAAGATATTCTCTTCTAGATTTTCTTTTTACTTTTTCATAACGAATTACTCCATGTCCGCTTGTACATAACTTTCTGCCACACCTTGTATATTTTTTCAGACACGGTTATACAGGACCATACACAAATGTTTTTTTTTTTTTTTTTTTTTTTTTTTTTTTTTTTTTTTTTTTTTTTTTTTTTTTTTTTTTTTTTTTTTTTTTTTTTTTTTTTTTTTTTTTTTTTTTTTTTTTTTTTTTTTTTTTTTTTTTTTTTTTTTTTTTTTTTTTTTTTTTTTTTTTTTTTTTTTTTTTTTTTTTTTTTTTTTTTTTTTTTTTTTTATATTGTTTATTTTTAATTTTACAATTTGTCCAGTGGGACATTAGGTAAAATGTTATAACATATGATTGAATAGCATGTGGATGGTTACCCCCAGCGGGGTGCCATCTTCGCGTTTTT
>NC_057782.1:2134128-2136812 GCF_014825855.1 Bombus pyrosoma
CTCCTCTTTCCAATGTTCTTTCGCTTTGGTCTCGTTTCCACACCTGAATCTGGCTATAATTTTTCTGTCCTTCCATTTCATCCTCCCTTCCAAGTACTTTGGCATCTCATCTTTGGTTATGTTCCTGTAGTATCTGTTGTATTTGGATTCCCTTATCCTTTTCCTCCTCTCTTCTGTTTCTCTCTTCCTTCTTTCTTCTGCAATTTGGTCTTCTGTCCAACTTTCTTGCTCCCCTCCTGCTTCCCTCTGTGTCTCTCCGTTTCTCACCTCTTCTAGTTCCTTCTTTCTCTTTCTTGCTCTTTTCCCTTCCTGTCCATTTCCCCAGTTTCTCTCTCTCTCCTTTATGCACTCTTTTACCAGCTCCTTTTCCGATTCTAGAGTTCTTTCCTCATACCTTGCTGCTCTTTTTAATGTAAAATTTGTTTATTCTAATTTTAAATTGGCAGCAGAAACGTTCTGTGTATAACATAGTTTCTACTGTAACATGAAGCTGCATACTGATTGCTGCTTGACTGGAATATAATCTATATTAATACGTATTTAAATATATGTATGTATATGATAACCAGATTGCAAATGTTTATGCAAACTCATATTTCTATGAACATGACTAAAGCAATAGAACCTAAGCAGAAATTTCTTTCATCCATTAAATCTTGTAATAAATATTACACTTTGGATATTTTACGCATATTTGTACATTTAGTGTATTCTATAAATTTTCTATAAATGCATAAACAGTCTAATAACCTTATCGTTTGAATCTTATATAAATGAAAACTGCAAAACTATAATAAATCATTGACTAAAACAATAGAACCTAAGCAGAAATTTCTTTCATCCATTAAATCTTGTAATAAATATTACACTTTGGATATTTTACGCATATTTGTACATTTAGTATATTCTATAAATTTTCTATAAATGCATAAACAGTCTAATAACCTTATCGTTTGAATCTTATATAAATGAAAACTGCAAAACTATAATAAATCATTGCGAAATAAATATAATAACCTTCCCATGTAAGGTTTTCATTACCTATTGTAATCAACTAAATATCATTGTATCTTTAATTTGTATCGATCGTCTAACGATAAATTAGTTTACCATCGGAAGTTGAATTATTCAGGAAAGCACAGATGTTCTATACAGTGCACCTTTGTTATCTCCTGTGCCATGAAATTACATGCTGATTTAGCAAGGTCTTTGTTAACAGAAGCATCACGGCGCACTACAGTACATACTACAATATATATGAAGATATACCATTTCAAACTACTGCGTGCAATTCGATAGTATTTTCCGTAATGAGAAATATTTATTTCTTTTGGTACCAAGCATTTGTGAATAAACCTCGTGTGAGGTTTGTTTCAGTTTAAGCATCGAAAGAATTATGGAACCTTTTAATAGGTTCTATTTAAAACACGGGCGTGAAACATTTTTAGAACACTTTCTCACATTATAAGTTCCGATGAGAACAGCTAAAGAAAAGTTCTTGAAACTAAACGTTTTAATTTAAATAGAACAGATAGTTTGTTCACCAATATAAAAAAAGTTCTCAATTACTATAACAAATATTGAATAGTATTCAATGAATAGTGCTGAAATAATATTAAATAATTATTACACTTAAATTGATATTCTGAATATGTTATTTATTTCTAATATTTACTAATTATAATATTTTCTATATATAATAGTTCCTATTTGAAATGAACAGATAGGAGGCTAAGGCCGTTACTGAATTACTATCACGCTGAATAGAAAAAAATTAAATAGTATAATAAGGATTCTCTTTAACTTGTAACTAGCCAAAGTTTCTGCCAGACAAAATTTTTTATTATGGGAATACTGTTGCAAATGAATTTTTATCGCGTTTGGAATACGAAGGCTCCTCTGCGCAATTTATGACGTGGTATTTCTTATTCGAACAAAGAAAGGCGAAAGCGGAAAGTTTGGAAATAGGTACTGTTTGTCGAAATTACTGCTGCCCAGATTACAAAAAATTTAATCTTTCTCTCATAAATAGTCAACCACCTCTCATCGTGTTGTAAATCTCGCGTCACTTTCAATCTTCGTGAATATGTTGTGAGAATTATTCAGAAGCCGAAAAAAGATCAACTTTATTCCTTTTAATGAAAGCATACGTCCAAGCACATTAATCGGTCGGTTATGGCATTCTTTATAACGAGTTATGAACTCATTTATGTCTAAACACTATTAGTGCTGAACAGACAATTTTTTGAGAAACCTAAAGAACATAAATAAAATCATTAAACTTTGTATTTCTGTCAAATATTAGCAACCAAACATATGTGTAGCATTACGCTAGAATATTTTTCATTATCGCAATATATTAATTACTTATATCAAAGGAATTGTAGATTATAGTATTATATATTATTATATGTATATTATTACTATATAATATTATATAGTATCACAAGCTAATAGTGTTATATATATTAAAACGTCCTCAGTGATTTGAAGCACTAGTAGAGAGCGTGGCACTGTTTGGGGCAGAGGTATGGGGTTGGAACATGGAAGAATCGCTGGATAAGGTAAAACGAGGATACGTAAAATGGATCTTAGGTTTAGACAGGACAACACCAAACTACATATTGTCAGAAGAATGCAAGATAGAGGAAATGAAGGTAAGAGCGTTAAAAAGAGCAGTGAGG
>NC_057782.1:2138789-2156199 GCF_014825855.1 Bombus pyrosoma
TAAACTGAAAATACTTCTAGAATTACAGAATTCTCTAGGCATGCAATTAGACTGGCAAACATGTGTGGAGACAATGCAGCTAAAGGCTAATGTCTTTATGGTGGGTCATTGGGTCTATTGAGAATCGGGATGGCTGTAGGTTGACTGTTGGCTGCCAGGTAGCGAGGGCTGGCGTGCAGATGTCCCGCGCGACGTAACACTCAGCGATAATCTTAGGCGTATTTACGCATGGGTATAGTAAACTAAACAGTACTATGTTTTTGATGAAAGAAAATTAGAGATCTATAGAACCTTCACTTATCTTCCGTTTAACGTAAACCCGCGATGATGGTCGAGTTAGAACGAATTTCAGTCTTTCAATGGTATTGTCAGACGAATCAGCAAGCTTTTTACATATTTTATATATTTTTTATAATACCTTATACACGATGCCTAAAAAGTCCAGAAAGGACATGTTCGACAGTGATAGTAGTAGTGACGAATATTATTTCGAACCTGACAAGATAGAAGACGATGACAATGCTTCAAGCAGTGGAAGCGAACTCCGTTCAACAAGGAATCGGCTCAGACGTTTCAATACTTCTAACGATAGTGATAGTGATTATGAACTAAATATCGATGAAAATAATACAAGCCTCGATAATGAATAACGCAAACGTTCAACGTGTATATTTCCTCAACTACGCGCACCAGTACGTTTCATCCGCAGCGACGCTGCGTTTGGTTTTTTATTTATCTTATGAAATCCTTTTTACACGTTCTAAAGTACCTTATTTTTTCATGCAACTTTTGTTATACAAATCCTAAAAATTCTGTTTCATAAGAACACTTTTTAAAGAAATCCCTAAAGATAAACGATATTGTAGTATTGGGTAAATTTAGGTATAAATTTTCCGCCCGACTATTTACAATTTATTTATAATAAATTGACTGTACAGGTATTAATTAGACAGAAAACGATGGCTGTTTAACTGGAACTAAATACAAAAATTGCACTCTATCTCAAACAACTCTCGCAACTCAACAACGCTAATGTCACGTAGAATTCAGGGTTGGATGATAAAAGAAAAGAATGCTGAGTCGTAACCCAACTATTAATCTTCTTTCATTGAACGTTATTATAAATTCACCACTTACAAGCAGTAGACTGACACTGAACCGGAGAAAAGGGCTGCGCAAGAACTGCCCGAGCTGTCTGAAGTCTCGGCTTATATACATTTTGGTTTGAGAATGTTGAGGGGCTCGGTGTAGGTTGTGATGTGGAGAAGTGTCCGAAGGTCGGGGGTCGATGTCTTATCTATGATGTAGACTAAGGCGTGTCATAGCTTCTGTGTAGGTTATGACGATAGGGTGGTGATGTGTCCAAGGGAGTCCGAAGCTCGGTGGTCGATGTCCTATCTTGACGTGGACTGAGGTGCGTCACAGCCTTGGTGCAGGTTATGATGATAAGGTGGTGATGTGTCCAAAGGAGTCTGAAGCTCGGAGTCGATGTCTTATCTCTGATGTAAGTTGAGATGTGATTGATGTTACACTAACAACTCTATCTCTCAACAACGCTAACAACTCTACTCCTCGACTTCTAGACTAACTCTGACTCTCGATTCACACTCACTTCTCGATTTGCACACTCTGACCTCTGAACCCAAAATCGTCTTTCTGCTCTAGCGTTCTTTTCTTTTTTCTCTAACCTCAGCGCGCTCATGCTGCGCAAGAACTAGGTGACCTTAGTCGCATAGGCTTTCTTCGATGTAAACTAACAACTGAAGAGCAGACGACACTGCTTTTATGATTTGATCCATCTCTAATTAGGCCTTTTTTCACGATACTATAATATTTTTTTATTCGAAACATATAAATTGGAACAGAACTCTTCTAAAACCCAGAGAGAATTCCTTTTCTCAATCCCTCTTTCAGTTATATAAATGTTTACAATAGGATAAACTCGGGAGAGACGCCACTGGCGTAAAGGCGCCTCACTCGTAATACCTTTTGATCGGAGAAAGAGAACTGTACATATTACGTTTTGTCATAACCTTGTTTCTGTGCTTGAGAAAAATACTGCCTTATATACACAGGGTGAAATAAAGAAAGGTTGACTTCAGGTTACATAGTCTTGCTAAATGATGAAGAAAGTCTTAATAAACGTGGGTCGAGAAATTAATAGTTGCAAAGTTATGAACAATATTTTGTTTCGACTCGGGCGGGTAAATTTCTCGCTTCGGAAACTATCGTATCATACGGAAACGATGGAATTTTCTGTCTTAATATAAAATGCGAGTGAAATAGTTGGTACACGTCTAGGAAGTTTTGGAAGCGTATGCAATTCTCTGATATGAGAGCGCCAAGCGTGCGTGGAAATGGAAGGAGGACGTGTAGAAAACCTTCTGCAACCGGGAAAAAAGAAATGACAATAGAAGGTAGTCCATTGTTTCCATATTCCATTTCTGATAGTTTTCGAAGCGTGAAATTTACTCGCTTCAACTGAAACGAAAAACTATTTATAATTTTGGAGTTAATAATTTTTTGACTTATGTTAGTAAGGACATATTTTCATCACTTAGCAAATACTATTTACCCTAAAAGTTATGAAACCTTCTTCTGTATCACTCCGTATATTACAGAAAACATTTTAAAATGCGTCGTAACGGGCATTATAAAGAGACACGGCTATCGTCGTTGGTGCTTTTTCGTTAGTATATTAAATTTTTAAAGCTTGCAACTTTTTAGAAATTTGTAAATATATGGATAAAGTTAAAGCAATGTATTTGGTTGGATGATTACAGTTTCATAGTTGTATGGATAAAGAGTAGATAAATTTTGTCTGTAATATCTTCAATAGTTGGGGAAATTGCAGTTTTTGAAAAAATTATAAATATATAAACATGGCAATGTATTTGATCGGACGATTAAAGGGTCTATACAGGGTATTTAGCTACGGATTTTCCACAATTTAAAAAGCGATTCTTGACGCCGAAATAAAACGGAAATGGAGAATGAAAAAATTGCATTTTCGGCTTTGTTTTTTAGTTATTGATAATTAAAAATCGGCCAAAGTACCCCGCCACGCGAGCAAACCTCCTTACGAACATAAAGAGGTCAGCCTAAGCAGCGAGGCGCACAGCGATCCTCAATTCGAACGACACATGGGTGGCAGCTTACCTCGTACAAGTCGTAGAGAAAAAGCCATGGTATTCAGAGATGTAAACTACCCCGAGCGATGTTTTGCAGAACAAACAGTAGATTGAAGATTAAATCTGTTTATTCGTGGAAATCCATAAGAGCATATGGAAAACCGCCCTGTGAAATTTCCGAGCAGAGAGGATTAATGTTCCCTCTAATCCTTTGACTCTGCGAGTGTCCACAGCAAAATTACATGCGTACCGCAATTGTCCCGACCGCGAGTGTCCACCCGTTTCCAAAACAGTCAAATTGGTTAAGTGCTTTTGCACCGCGTTGATAGAATGTGGTGGTGCACATTTTCTTGAATACGATGCAGTATTCTATCTCCCAGATCCGGATCATCGTGCTGAACTCGTCTGCCAAATTTCGCAGATTTTAACGCACCGGTATTCCGTAATCTATTTTGCAAAATATCTTTGCGCTGGGTATAGTCCTATTGGGATATTTTTTGGCGAATAAATTTTGCGCTTTTGTGCTATTGCCATCCGCCGCATCGTAGCAAAGGCGCTTGTCCGAAAGTTCTCCAAATGTATACTTATTGTAATAAATATGGCTACAATAAAAATACAACACTCGCTACGCACACTGCACACACGATACACCCAAGTAACGCTCTAACTTAATATTTTAGTTCTTTGAAAGTTCCTCGTCGACCATCGGAATTATTCTGTTCTTCCAAAATTGTTCTAGCCTCTTGCTTCAAAATGTCTAAAACATGGCAATGTAGGGTTGGAGAGTTTGTTCCGAAAGAAAAATTTACGATACGAGGGTATGGTATTGAAGAAGCGAGCAGGCTGTACATCAGATAGGTTTAAAAAAAAGCCCAAAACTATTTTGCACAACCTTCGAACTTTATATAGCTAGATATTTATTAGAGATGATTATTAAAAAAAATGGACTTTTTGATTACCAGATGGATTTCGGAAATATCTCAGTTCGTCACTTTTTCTGATTGAAACGTGCTTTAAGCGTGGAAAGAAGAAGATTAGAAGAAAACTCTAACATGGAAAAAGAAGCACAATTATCGCATTTATTATTTATTTTGAAGCAAACACTTTGACTATATTCGTGGAATAATATAAAATATTGATTTGACATTTTGTAGGGATCGTTGAAAAACAGGCTATAAGTTTTTCGGTAAATATTCACTTTTCATCACAAAATGTATATAAAGACAATGAAACTGTATGGACATACCACTGTGTGGTTCTACCACTGTCTATTTCTTACACCACTATATTTAGAGGCAAGTAATATTTAATTTCAAAGGGTTGCCTAATTAACTTTGATCGCTGTGAGTTACATGATCGACGCCGTCAAATAATATTATTTATATCTTGAACTGCATTTTCACATTCGCATTTTGAGTCGTTGACAAAATTTATAAGAAAATGTAATATGGTTAGGTTATAATGATGTTCTACTATAATTGTTGGTAATAATAAACATACGACAAAGTCTCTCACGTATACCACGCGCCATTGATTCATCGCTACGACACTTGCGAAACTAATATTGCACTTTATTAAGTCTCTGTTGATAGAAGTAAATCCTTTGCTTAATCGTAGTGCTGCAATGTTTCGTCTTAGAAATATAATGGAACTTCCAATATACACAGATTTACTATCGGAATATTCTATCATACAAACGTTCTATCAAGCAAAGGAAATATACTTTCCTTCTGTGTTTTGCTATTGTTCCGTCTGAAGGGACAAAAAGCATGAAGATTTCCGTAGGCAATTTTACGATATACGCTTTCGAAGACACGAGGCAATTTTTGAGTCAAAACAATTCCTTTCGGGAATCGTAACAATGCTTGTAATGTCAACATGTAAATGTTGGAATGACGGTCTAGTTTACGTCTGTCGCGCCCAATGATTGTATGCTCTGCGCTGCTATTCCGGTTAAGGAGTTGCGGAGATAATGCAACTTTTGGACGCGTGCCAGTTTCTCGTTGCAGTCAATCGTAGACATGAAGGTGTCATGAAAGGATTCCCAATCCTCGATGGTGCCGTCGAACGTAGGCAAATGAATCTCCGGTAACCTTACTGATATCGGTGCGGAATCAGTGCTTGTTTCGCATCTTTTCGGTGTCGACGTCGAGGCTTGTCGTACGCTAACTAGATGACAGCCTAACGCGTCGAATTGATCAGCTATATCGAGACCGCGCGTACGTTCCTCTTCGTCTAAGTGTGTCACCTCTTGTTGGATAGCTTCGAATCCTGTCCGAACTTCCCTCAGCTGTTTCTCAAGTACTGGGGTTAGGTTAATTCACCCTCTCCATATTTACCGGATGCTTCGTATTCGTCCAGTCGTTTTGATAAACGTGTGAGTCGACCGATATAATAGACTCGGTTTCGACGCAATCGGCGAGTTTGTCGTCGCTTGACGTTGTTGCCGTGGATTGTGTAAAGAGTCGAAATTGATGAAACTCTTAACGAGCTTACCTTATTGTTGTGAAATTTAAGTTGTTGGAAATCGTTGCTGATGATTGCCCAACTGCGGTGGGAGGCTGCTTTGTTGCTTTCTTCGGCCTACGAGTTATACCTCTCCAAAGGTGACGATCCTGACGTCACTGCTTTCGCTGGAGTGATATACTTTCGTTGCTGGATTTGTTGTATTCACGTGGCACTGTGTGGTCACTGGTAAGTGCACTTTACAGTTGACACGAATCCGGCTCGAAGAACCAAATATTTCGCCCGTTCGTGGAGAGTACGCGAGCTCGAAGAAGCGCGTCAACGGGAGTCGTAATTTCCCGTTACGATTTGAAGAATCGACGCCTTAGAGTGCTGAATACTCGGAGCCTATGCCATCCGTACGGACGGCATGCTGCCAGCGCTGATGATCGCTGTGGACTGAATACTTTTTCGCTATACTGAAATCTGTTGATTGACTATTCAAAGCGCAAATCGTAATAAGTTATAGTAATTCTTTTGCACGAGGTTAAATGATTCAAGAGCGTTATTTTTTAGTATTAATTATTTATTATAAACATTGAAATTTACAATAAACTAGAATTTGGGTAGTAAACTAGAAAACAATAAACTAGAAAACTAAATTTAGTAAATATAACACAAGTTAATAATTCAGTTGTGCGTGAAAAATTTCAAAACAATCATCGATACATAATCCGACATCGCATTTTCTGTCGTTCCTTCTCTCATTTTTCACACAAACAACACATTTTCTTCTTGATAATTGTGTTGTGCCGGCACGATTATTCTACCAAATGTCCAAGTTGGACAAATTGTGAATGCAAAGTATTAAATAAAAAAAAAAAAGAAAAGACAGTTTCTTCGAACGCGGCATTAACATTGAAATGCATTTATATTTATCTCACACGAACGTAATAGTATTACTTCTGCGTAGGTGCTCGGAAAAATTGACAAACGCATATATGCGTCCTTAGTCCAGACCGATGGTTTTCACCAGACGCATATATGCGTCCTTAGTCCATACCGATGACTTTCGCCAGACGCATATATGCATCCATAGCACTCTAAGGGTTAAGATAATAGAAGTGGTTAAAGTAGTATAACGCTGATCTAACCGCCACAGTGTTCCCAACAGCGGAACGTGTCATAAATGCGGTTATTTCCGAAAGGTCGTTAGCGAATTGTAATGGCCCGATCCGTCGAGGGCCTTTCGGAGAAATTTCCGTGACACTTACCTAATTGTTTCGAATTGAAGCCTCACGTTCGTCCAGGTATCGATTATCCGCTTCCCGCCGTGAGCTTCCCGCCGTGAGCTTCCCGCCGTGAGCTTCCCTGCAAGAGCTGTCCATGCTTCGGACGCATAGACATCGGCTGTATGTGTGGCATTTAACGAGTATGCTGGATTGGATTTTTCTCGTGTTAGGTAACCAATCAATCAACATACACGTAACGCAGTAACGCAGAATCGCTCGGGTTTCTGAGCCGTCCGCATCTCTCATTTTTTGGAGAAAATTTAGAATCGCTTCGACAGTCAACTTATTAACATCGCTTTATCATTCGGAGAAGATCAAATACATCATTCAGCAACGCTTATATTATATTTGAGTATCATCAACAAAATCAATCGATTTTTACTTCTGTTTCTTTGTTACGACGCTCGAGTCAAGAGCTTTCCCGCAGCGATATCGCCTTCAATCGGACACATCGCACGATCTTCGTAGATAATCTATCGCTTCGGCGCTAATCCACTTCTTTTAATCTGTTGGCAAATATTAATTTGGCAGATAACAGATGTAATGTATCGAGCAAACGACATAAACACGCACACATACTATGATTATCGAGATAAATACAAATGTATGTATGTAGTATATAGTAAGTACATAGATTATAGTACACCCTTCGGTGAAACTGTAAAAAAGGCACGACCTCGTTGATTTGGATATCGACGATCGTTGGATATAATGTAGAAATTAACATTTTGAACAACTTCTTCCTGGATATGGAACTATCTGACGGCCATAGCTTTCCAAATATTTGCAACGAACTAACTACGTAACTACGACATGCGTTAGTTTGGTTACCAACAGCTTTGCAGTTGTCTTATCTTTTGTTTGTGGTACATACAAACGAAACTTGGGCGAAATTATGGGCAAGAAACTTGGGCAAGATTATATTTAAGAAATATCTGTTATAATTCAATTAAAAATGAATGTCATCAATGCATTGGGTTTCACAATTATTCTTTTCGTAAAATAATACCAATTACTCATCTACCTATTATTTTCGTAATTAACCTCTTAGGCACAATGCGCATACACTGAGTGAAAAATTAATATACAGCATGAATAATAGTCTTAAACATAGAATTACATTTAGATACACACCTTACATGGAAGCATTACATAAAATCAATAACAAACAGAATACGTGGAAAAATGAAGCAGATGTACTGGTTAACCAATAGAAAATCTAAATTAAGCATAATGAATAAACTAAATATATACAAAACAATAATCAAACCAATCTGGACATACGGATTCCCACTATGGGGGATGGCAGCAATGAGTCACATAAATAAAATAGAAACAGAGCAAGCAAAAATCTTAAGGACAATAGTTAACGCTCCATGGTACGTCAAAAATGAAGACTTACGAAAAGATTTAAAAATTCCTACAGTCAAATCGCCAGATATGCAAAAAAGTATAAAGAAAGACTTGTAACGCACTCAAATCAGCTGGTAGCTGAAACGAATGAAACCATAATAGAAAGAAGACTGAAGAAGAAACATCCCGCAGACCTCACAATAGAAATACAATAAACAACCTGGAAGATGGAATCCCGCTGGGGGTAACCATCCACATGTTATATTTTACCAAATATTTACAACTGTAATATTTTGCCAAATGTCCTACTGGACAAATTGTAAAATTTAAATAAATAAAAAAAATATATTTTATGAAAATAAGTCAATTTTGGAATTTGTACAAAAATAAGGGTAATACGGTCTGCTGACGAAAATCATAAAAAATCATTTTTTGGTAACATTTTGAGATCGAAAGTAAACAGATAAAACAAATTCTTCTGTTTATGCACAAAAATGACACACATTCTTTCTTTTCGCACGTTGTGCGCTTACTATGACCTCGCTGTGAGGCAAACTGACGTTGCCTTACGACCTTCTTTCGATTTCCTCCTCTCAGGTTGTAAAACCATAATTTTCTTTGATCTCGGATAAATATTTCTCCGAGGCATGTCTATACGATTGTAACATAAAAACTGAAATAACGTTAATATAACGACGATATATAACGACAATATGGCTTCCGATAGCGATATTGTCCTCTGTTATGGCTAGAGGCAATATATCGACACGCGTAGTCTCAAACGCTTTAACTGTATTTTTGAAAATATGAAAGATTAAGTGATCGCACTTGTGCATATCGATTCTACGTACCTTTTATCAAATATATTCCACGCACAGCACTAAAACTCGTTTAATTTGTAGGAAATATTTTGGTAAATGTACAGATCCAACTGAACCTCTCCCATTTTTATGATTTTTTAATATCTGCTTAAGGGCATTATTTCGAATAACTTTTTCTCAGACATACGACCAGTCCCGCGTAGTTTCCGACATATTTACAAAAAACTACAATGTATTTTTGCCTATAGTTGTGCATCTGTGAAAACGCATGTGTCAGTATTGGTTGCCAATCGCTGGCCGCTCATCCTTTGTTTATAAACAAGGGTGAGACAAGCAAGGCTTAAAGGAGCCGTACATAACGTGCGAGACTGTAAGAAATGTTTGTTATAACTCAATTAAAAGTGGATATCGTCAATATATTGACCTTGGCTTTGGGTGAGACTCTTCAAACCCGATCGCCGTGATGCGGCCGGTCATAAAGGCAATAAACAACAACAAAGTTTGTTATCATTTCACGAATGCGTTATCGACCGGATTTGAGGAAGCTAACCCAAGTCCAAACGCAAGACATTAGTGATATTCGCTCTCAGTTGAATTATAAGTTGTAGCAGACGTTTCTTGCAGCCTCGCATTGTGCACGGGGCCTTTAAGTTAGCCCGATTATCGTTTGGAAACAGAAAATAAGCAGCCGGCAGCCTGATGCACACCCTGGCACAGTTGCACAACTATAGGCAGAATTCATTTTAGCGATATCGATAGTTTTTATCTATATTTATCGATAATTTAGATAGTTGGATGTACAGGAAAAAGATATTCCAGAATGTCGATCTTTACGACATATTTAAAGATCATCAAGACCGAAGAAGACATATGTTTTCTATAGTTTCGCTCACCTTTCTTTTGTTTTTTCGTTCAGATACAATTGCGTACATTTGGATACGCGCATACAGATATTGATCACCTTCGCATGAATTCGAGTTTCTTAAATATTTGTCTGTAATATCAGCAATATAAAATAATAAAATTACTTAGATACTTTCTACGTGGCAGGGTTGGAAGAAGAACTAAGGAAAGGACAATCCGGGGGCATAGCGATAGGAGGAAGAAAGGTATGGTCACTGACGTACGCAGATGATATTGTGTTGATGGCGGATAAAGAAGAGGAGCTAAAGGAGATGCTAAGGAGACTCAAGAAATTTTTAAAAGAAGCCGAATTAGAACCGAGCACGGAAAAGAGAAAAATAGTAGTATTCGAAGGAAGAAGGAATAAAAGGAGACAAAGAAGATGGAATTGGGGAGAGGAAGAACTAGAAGAAGTGGAAGAGATAAGATATCTAGGGTACATACTACAGAAAAACGGCAATGATGAGAAGCATATTCAAGACAGGAAAAGCAGAGCGATGATAGCAATGAAGAAAACATGCAGCGTGGGAGAAAGAATATTCAAACAGGATTACAAGAGGAGAATGAAGATGTTTGGAGCATTGGTAGAGAGCGTGGCGCTGTTTGGAGCAGAGGTATGGGGCTGGAACATGGAAGAAAGGTTAGATAGGATAAAAAGAGGGTACGTGAAATGGATCTTAGGTTTAGATAGGACAACACCAAACTACATACTGACAGAAGAGTGCAAGCTAGAAGAAATCAAGGAAAGAGCAGTAAAAAGAGCAGCAAGGTACGAGGAGAGAACCCTAGAATCGAAAAAGGAACTGGTAAAAGAGTGCATAAAGGAAAGAGAGAGAGAAACTGAGGAAATGGCCAGGAAGGGAAAAGAGCAAGAAAGAGAAAGAAGGGACTAGAAGAGGTGAAAAATTGAGGGACACAGAGGAAAGCGTGAGAAGAGCAAGAAAGGTTGACAGTAGACCAAATTATAGAAGAAAGAAGGAAGAGAGAAACAGAAGAGACGAAACAGAAAAGGATAAGGGAATCCAAATATAACAGATACTACAGAAATATAACCAAAGATGAGATTCCAAAGTACTTGGAAGGGAGGATGAAGTGGAAGGACAGGAAAATGCTAGCCAGATTCAGGTGTGGAAACGAGACCAAAGTGAGGGAATACTGGAAGGAGGTGGGAGAAAAAAGGTGCAGACTATGTGAAAGGGAAGAAGAGGACCTGAGACATGTAATAGAAGAATGTGAGATAACGGGAGGACCAAAAGACATGGAAAAAACACTGAATGAAACTGGAGAAGGACTAACGGAATTAAAAGCAATAATAGAGAAGAGAAGGGCAAGGGCGATACAAGACGGAGAGGAATGACAAGAAGGTAGCACAGCAAGGAGGCAAAAGACCAAAGTGACAATAATGTGTAGTCATAAGTTGCAATAGTTTGTAGTCATTATTTTTAGCGGCTAGAGATAAGAATATGCTAAGGAGTGCAATACGATAAATGTAAGAAATGTAAATCGAAAGTTCGTCCAAAGCCAAAAGGCGCGGACTAAAAAATAAATAATAATAAAAAAAATACTTAGATACTTAGATGACTGACCGCTTGGCTTCTTTTTTATTTTTTTCATTTCTTTTACTTTTCTTAATAATCTATGATCATATACATCGAATCAGAAATATATTTTTAGTACTACACGATAATTATCACGCTTCTTGATACTCAGAAACCTTACATCGAATCAGAAATATATTTTTAGTACTACACGATAATTATCACGCTTCTTGATACTCAGAAACCTTATGCTAATACACTTAATGAAATTTTGTTTAAATTTAGTGAAATTTGATATTGTTTAAATTTCCATTAAACAGTCAGATAGAAATATTGTAAAAAGTTACCTTTACTATTTTTTTCGCAATTACGAACAATTTCAATTTTCTTAAAATTTAACTTCTCAAAAAAAAAAAAAGAAAACAAGCCGTTTGGTTCAATTTCAAAAAAGTTATCGTCAAACGGTGTTTGAATACTTTCGTGAGCCACTACATCTCTTTCATCACTAGTATATCTAATTTTGGAAGATTTTCCCTTCTATTTGTCATGCATGAGTTTTAGAAATAAGTTTGCAAGTGAGTTTCGACATTTTTAAGATTTTACCGAGTTTTCTGACTCATTAATAATTTTCTTAACACGTTCGTCGCCACGTCGCACATATCTATGCGACGGGTATACTTCCGTGGGGGCCCCGTCACCAAAGTATGGTGACGCTCTTCTTGTTCGAGTTAATTAAATATACGATATTATATATAGGATATAAAACATAAAAATATTAAAAACACATTATACCATACTTTTTATTAATTTATATTCTGGATAGTATATTACATTATTCTATATCGCATGGTATTTATATAAACATTCTAAACACATTTGGGGTGATTTTGGGCACTTCGAACAATAGTTGTAGACTCCGTCATCACTATTCTCCTCACTTTCAAATATATTTTCACACTGTTTACTGAACATTTTGTAGATAAAAAAATCACTGATGTACGTTTCACAAGTATGCTTCTCGACTGAATAAAAAATCTGAGATATCTGCCATAAGATCCTTTGGAATACTCTAGCTGAAAAGCCTATCGCTTTCTCCATTTCAGAACTAAATAATCTTTTCTGTACAATGAATCGAAGGCGATAAACAATGGATAGAAGACGATAAACAATGCATTGAAGGCGATAAACAATGAATTCCCGCTTGTCGCTATATTTACGTTCTGCGTAACTTAACTGAATCACGCTGGGCGACGAACGTGTTAATAATGTTTAGAGAAGTTTTAAAGCTTATGAAGACAAGTTTTGGAATGGTGGATGATCTTATGTATACATTGTATTCGAATATTCTTGGAAACTTTTTACGTCACTATGATCACAAAAATATTCAGACACTTGTAGAAACTTCTTATGCACAGGGTATAAAGAGATCGTAACGTGATTCTACACCTTTGAAAGATGTTTCACTCCTCTTACAGCATAGGATATCTTTGTCGTAAATGTAGCAGGTGTGTTCGTGCGTGCGTGCGTGCGTGCGTGATGAATTACGAGTGAAATGATCGTGAAGCGTGGGTCTAGAACGAGTAATAAAGAGTGTAATTGGAAATATCAAAATCTACGTTTATTTCTGCAATCCATCTACAAAGAGCGAGCGAAAGGACATGGTGGACTATGAAGCGGTCGGTAAAAGGTAGAAATTAACGTATTTCAGAAAAATAATTACAACATAATAAATGTATAGAAAAATACGTGCATAAACGTGTGCTAATGAGAAAACAAATAGTAGTAATATAGAAGAAGAGAGAAACAATAAAAAGGAAAAAGTAAATAAAAAGGGTAGAAAAGGAAGAGAAAATAAATAAATACTGCTGCCGGAAAAAGCGAAGGAAAGCCAAAATAAGGAAAACCTAATCGCAAAATAGAAACCATAGAAAGCATAGTGACCATTGAGAAATAAGAGGGTGTATTCGTCACAGAAGTAGCCGTGGATGGTATAAATAAACCTGAAACACTGCTCTAAGGAGGAAATATAGCAGAAAGCTGGGGAAAATTTGAAAGAGATTTTGACTTATTCAGGATAGTGAGAGGGAGGCGAACAAAAGCTATAACGGCACAGCCAGCAACATTGCTCTACCTAATAGAGTGTTAGCAGATGGAAGTATTTGAAATCTTTAACCTAGAGGGGGTGACAAAGAAGAACCTGAGAAAATAAAAGCTTTCGAGGACTACGTTGAGTTCCAAAGGAACCAGGCGTATGAGAAATTTCTCTTTAATAGCGAAGAAAGAGAAAAAGGACACTCACTGCAACACTATGTGGCTCAACCAAAGAAGATGGGGATAACTATAATTATGGCATGCTAATAAACTCGATGATAAGAGACAATATAATTTATCACACCGCAGACAGAGCGCTGCAACAGTCGGTATTAAAATGTCAAGGTGTAAAACTGGGAAACTTAATTAAGTACATTGAAATATAAAAAAAAAAAGGAAGTAACTCGCGGAAGATATACGTGTCGGAGAAGGATTGGAAGTATGGGCGTCTGATGAATCTTCACTCGAATTGACCATCGTGGTTATGTATTCTAGCTGATCGTTATTGGTACCGAGGCGATGATTACAAGAGGTTACAGGTAATGACGGCAATCAGACAAACGAGACATCGATGACAATGAACTTAGGTTCGATACGAATCCACGGCCACGGTAAGACTAATCCGATATGATACACGATCTTGGTGTGACTCGACGTACAAGTCGTAATGACTCTCTCAGTAACTAATTCCGTAACTTTCTCGATATCTAACTAACTCCCAGTACAAATGGAACCGCCCTTATATAGTCCTCTCCCCACCTCTCGAGTCAATCTTTGTTTTTAAGGAGAGCTGCATAATTATTCCATACCTCTGTTGTTACATGTCCGTCCCGTGACCGCGGCTACGTTCGGCGACTCATTATGTCACCTCGAGCACAAGACCATCATCATAAACCCCGAGTACACATAATCGGATTAGCGTCTTACAACTATTTCCTATTTTTATTGCTTAAGGGTAGCTACAATAAAAGTCCGGGCTAGGGTATTGGTTTTCCTAATCATTCGAAAAGAAAGGCCCCGATGTCCTTTCATCTCCGACATACGCAACACAAAAAAATCATTATACATATGAGAGATGTAATAGAAGAAGAAAAGAGGAAGAAATCAGTTACGGAAAAGGAAGCTTTAGAGAGCAACGAGTAAGCAGCAGGTTAGAGACACGAGTTCGTGACAGAACAGGTGCAATGGGATACATGGCCGCGGCAGTGTCCAGCATATGGGCAAAAAAGTGGAAAATGTGGAAAATACAGCCATTCCGCGCAGGCATGCAGAACAAGCGTGACAACAGTAAAGATAAACAATGGAATATAAACAACAGGATAAACAATAGAAGTCAGGCGAGCAGTGACTCTACCATAAGCAGTTTAAACATAAATAATGTAAAATGGAAGACCGATTAGAAGAAATACAAATAAAAGACTGGCAGATTACATTTAGGATAGATACCAAAGGAATAAGTACACATTAGAATTTACAGTAATAAAAGAGAAAGTAAAACACTTGTTAGAATTAGAAACGTACAAACAGCTAGGTATACTAAATGCAATGCATAACATAAAGGAAGAGAACAGTGATATAGAATAATTTATTTAAAAAAACGAACACGTTTTCATAGACATAGGAGAATTTTCACGGACCTTTGATATAGTTTTGACGCAAGGGAGGGAGCGTATCTCGAAACTACCAGCAAAAGTTATAAAAAATAAACTTCGACAGCATTTAAAACAGCAAGGTAAGCAATCTAATTATTAGGGAAAAATCAGATGGAAGTCTGAAAATTTGACAAGAGATTCCAGGAATCTAAATGAAGAAATACACCGTCCATATTATGAAATAACCACAACAGAAGCAGTAAATGAAAAGTTAACTAGGAAGAACTATTGTGCTATACCTAGTATCAAAAACCAAATGTTTTGACAAATTAAGTTATCAGAAAAGAGCGAAAAAATCAAATGTGTGCTTTTTCAACGCCAATGGGTTGCTACAGATTCAATAGACTTCTAATTGAGCTGAACCGTGCAGCAGAAGTATTTCAAGGAAAAAATGAAGAAATATATTTGGTCACATACCTGGTATCATAATATATTCTGATGATGTACTGATGGTAGACACAGCTGTAGAAGAACATGATAAAAGTTTGCAACAGGTAATTGAAGCAGCGCAAAGGAGTAATATAAAATTCGATAAAACAAAAGTCCAATATAGAAAACATATAGTAGCTTATGTAGGTTATATATCTTCAAAGAAGAAGAGTAAAACCATCGCTGAGGATAAAATACAGGCGACAAAAGCGCCTAATATCGCAGATAATAAAAAAGAATTGGAAAGTATATTAGTCGCAGTTAATTATCTAACAGAGTGCATCAGACAGAGTTTAATAATATAAAAGAGGAAATAAGTAAGTCTCCCTTATTGCAAACATCTAATGACGAGAAACAAATTACAATACTGAGAGATGCATCATTCACAGCATTAGGGCGTTGTTTGTTACAGAAAAATAAATAGCATTCGCATCTAAAAGTCCGACAGAGATAGAGAAAAACTAAGCACAGGTAGAGAAGAAGCTACTTTACATAGTCTTTGCAACTAGAAAATTCCATTATGATATTTACGCCAGGAAAGTAAGAATTCACACAGATCCCAATATACATAAACCGTTAGTTACAGTGTTTAAGAAAGGGATTGCAAAAATAGATTCAACTAGGTCACAGCGACATAAACTTAAACTTACAAACTACAACTTATATGTTAATAGCTGGTACATTGTCAATACAAGAAACAAGATGAGACAGACTTGACTCATATTGTACGAGCTATAATATTTTACCAAATGTCCTACTGGACAAATTGTAAAATTTAAATAAATAATAAAAAAGAAAAAAATATTGTACGTAGCATTTACAAACACATGGCGGAAAGTGGAAGACAAATAGAATAAAACAAAGCATTAATAATGACAAAATGTTGGAAAAAGATAAGAGAAAGGACAATCTATATGCAGTCAATGATTTAATATTGAATGGAGCCAAAGTAGTTGGTTGTTATTTCTATACTCAGAGGTAGGATCACAATAATTATTATTATATTGCATAGATAAATGTATCACACTGTTCTGAGCCAAAAAAATCTTTATTGCACACACATACATGGACTAGGGGTAAAAACAAAAAAACATCTTAAATCTATCGATTGTAACTAGAACTATCTTCTGGTTACTATTTCTTGTAACTAACGCATTTGCATATGGATAGCGAGCACGAACTCACGTTGTCATTTACAACAGTAGTCATATCAAGTAATTTAAGAGAAGAGGTGTTAAACAGATTACATGGAGGTCATTTAGGAATAAGCGAAATGAAAATAAGAACCAATAAGCTATTATACTGGACGAGTATAAATAAAGATATTGAAAATACTGGGGCGAAATGTGAAGCATGTAGAAATATGCAAATGAGAAAACCAAGAAACATTAATATTTCACTCTCTTCCTCATTCTATCGTGTAAAAAGGTAGTCACAGATATTTTACGCTAAAGAGGGAAAAATTACCTAGCTATAGCAGATACTTCTCTAAGTGAATTGACATTGTGCAATTAAAGTCTAAAATTATGAACAGTGTAATGAATATATTAAAACCTACATTACAAAAATAGAAAAGTGGCTGCAAAGCAAACAAATAAAAGCGAACACCAGTAAGTGCAATCACATAACATTTACGCTTAGAAAAGGAAAAACACCAGACATCCAACTAAATGGCGCCCACATAGCACAAACAAAGTATGTCAAATATCTAGGAATACATTTAGACACACGCCTTACATGGAAGCATCACATAAA
>NC_057782.1:2156206-2213583 GCF_014825855.1 Bombus pyrosoma
AAATATATACAAAACAATAATCAAACCAATCTGAACATACGGAGTCCCACCATGGGGGACGGCAGCAATGAGTCACATAAATAAAATAGAAACAGAGCAAGCAAAAATCTTAAGGACAATAGTTAACGCTCCATGGTACGTCAGAAATGAAGATTTACGAAAAGATTTAAAAATTCCAACAGTCAAAGAGAAAATCGCCAGATATGCAAAAAAGTATAAAGAAGGACCTGCAACACACCCAAATCAACTGGTTGCTGAAACGAATAAAACAATAATAAAAAGAAGACTGAAGAAGAAGCATCTTGCAGACCTCATAATAGAACAATAAACAACCTGGAAGATGGAGTCCCGCTGGGGGTAACCATCCACATGCTATATTTTATCAAGTATTAAATTATAATATTTTACCAAATGTCCTAATGGACAAATTGTAAAATGTAAACAAACAATAAATAAAAAAAATATTAAAACCTATATTTGCGATACATAGAATACCAGAAGATTTAATTGCGGACGACATGCCATTCTCGTTATGTGCAGAATTTTGTGCAAAAATAGAATTAGAATTGTTAGCATGTAGAAACGCGCCAATCGAAGAATTAGCCTATAGCCTGGCACAAATGTTAATGAGTCGAGAAACGAAAACAACAATTTCTGTAGTTACGAAACATCTGACACCATACTTGTAGATATTTATAAAAGACTACAAGACTACAACAAAATTGTAAAACAATATTATAATAAGAGCGCAAACAAGTGTCATTTTTAAGTTTTACCTTTATACGAGAGGAAAGTTTGGGAAAAATTGTAAAAATGTGGCAGACTCCAACGTGTTACATGATGGAAGACAAGATAAGTAGTCAAGTAAGGCAACACACAAACTGCTTTACAATCGATGAGTAAAAGGACTAGCGTTTAGAGATAGCATAAGGCGTGTGTGTGTATGTGATAAGCGTCTTCTAGTTGCGAGTGATAGTGGAGTGCGATTGCGAATATCGAAATATATATTTATCTATCCATTTCATTTAAAGGGAATCCAACTATGGGGAACAGCAAGTAATTCCAACATTGAAATATTTCAACACTTCCAATCGAAAACGCTAAGATCCCTAATAAATGCACCCTGGTATATCACCAACGAAGTAATACATCGCGACCTCAAGATACCCACAGTCAAAGAAGAAATAACAAAATATAGCTACAGATATAGCAAAAGAGTCAAGAAACATCGGAAGCCCCTAATTACTAAATTACTTAACACGTCGGACCAGATCCGCAGGCTAAGAAAACATTACCCGTTAGACCTAAGCACAAGATTTAACTAGATATTTATATTAAGTAGTATTTACTTATTTATAATACTTATTTATAATTATACTTATCTATAATAAGTATTAACTTATTATAAATATTTAGCCATGTCACTGCGGCACGCCAAAGAAAATTACTGAAAATTCTCAATGCGAGAATTGATTATAAATTACTAATAAATAAAAGAAAAAAAAATTTCATTTAAAGAAAGAACGATCAAAAGAATGTAATAAAACAATAATTACGTTCGGAAAAAGTTTCGCGAAAATACAGTTCTCAGCGATTAAGTTTTTTTGGTAATCAAGAATTAATATTGCAACATTTATCTATGTTGAAGATGAAATCGGTCCCGTGTTCCTAGAGAAAAACAGCTCTTAATTATTGCCCTTGTCGTGTATATTTACTAACGGGCTTACATAGAACGTAACTTTGGGGAGAAACTTGACTGAAGCGAGAAGTGCGAGAAAAAAAGAAAGAAAATGTCAAAGAGAAAACAAAGAAAAGAGAATATCCGATTTAGACTGCTCCTTTTCTTGCATCTAACAGAATGTAAACACATTGTGAATAAAGTGAATAAAGTCAGTTTAAGAATGATTAAAACTTTAACATTTTTTCCAGGAATTTGACCTTGTATTTCCATATCAAGTTGTTTTTGCACAGACTTTCTTATAAATCCCCACTGGACTAAATGTTTAGAATCACACTACTTTCTGTACACCCTCTACGTATTACACAAAATGTTTTATTAGCATTACGTATATTGAGATATGATTACCGTGATTACATTAGTAAAATTCGAAATGAACCTAAAAAAGTATAATATACAAAATATTTATTCTAAGCATATGTTTCGCAAAGATTAACAATGTATTTGAACAGTCAGTTATATTACTTATACTAGTAAACCACAATATGTTGCGAAGTCGAAGTATACTAATTGTTCATTAATCGTAAATCCACTAATCGTATGTTTGCAATAAACGTTGCCTTGTAATTTCTATATACGTCTTCAGATTGGTTTGAAATTTTACTATTATAGTCACGACGGCAGTGTCTCGTCAGAATGCTAACGAAATTTCAAAAAGTTTCATAATATTCATACAAATTCTCTGTGATAAATGTTCGAATACTTTCGTAACGCATTGTACATTTATAACTTGAATACATTCTGTTTAAATAGACAATATATAAAAACAATGATAAATTTAAAATAATACTATATAATGTTGCAACAGGCATTCCGGAACCGGCTGTTATAGTCAGAGCTGAAGAGGTTTTGATTGTTGTTTTGGTCCTCCTCCTTTGGGCTGCGGCGATTGCGTTATTTTTCAATCGATGGGGCAAGATTAGGATGTTGGAGCCGTATCAACCGAAATTTCAACAACACAGACAAAGTTGTACTACGATTGAACAAAATCAACTCCAGGTAACCCACACATATTTTACTTGTAGACTATAAGGGAAGGGTATTATAAGTTACAGATTTTTGTTTTTTATATGACAGCAACATCAAAATTCATTATCTTATTAACCAATTACCAACATTTAGTTTTATTCGAATTTTATTGCGACGTACTTTTGGAAATTATCTACGTGAAAAGTATTTTATTTGAAATAAAATAAAAAGTAGTAATTATTGTGAACAATGTCAACCAATTTATTATTTCTATCTTAAAAATAACATAGAAGAAGCAATTTTGTTTTGTGTAAAATTCCAATAAAACGCTTTAAAATAATTCCTTATTTGAGATAATTAAATCATTTAAATAAAATGATAAATAACTTGACATAAGAGATTGTCATGGCGTTTCCTCGTATTTTATTTAAACGAACCAACTTCTACTTGGTCACAATAAATCCTTATACGTAGAATCTCCTTACACGAGTCGCAAACAGTAGCATAATGTTACGTTTAACAAAAATGTCCTTTCTATTTCGATAGTTTTGCAGCATTCTATTTTTCTACTTCCTATTTGTACTTCTTTGAATTGTTTAAATATTAAATAATTTGTGTGAGTCGTTGTAACGAAATCTGTATTTGTAACGCAGTCCGAAATATTCATATATGGAAGGATCAGAAAATATTTAGAAAAGTATTTAATTAAAAATGTATTCAAGTACAAAATTAAAAAAAGATAATTATTTCATTTGATAGCCAAGTGATGAAATAATCTGGGAAAAATTACTTCATATTTAAATAAACTAACGCACAATTATTTGAAAATAACAACTAATCAAATAAGATAATACATCTATTATTCAAATAATCATTGTTCAGATATATTATTTGAATAATACCCAAATTTTATTTTAGCTCTCTGGAAAAATACTGATCTCATTCGGGTTTGAGTACTTTTTATTTGAAAAAATGTAATAAATAAAAGGATCAAATAGTAACACCAAACTAAAGTTATTAATAAACTCCAAAATCTAATTTGAGAAATGGTTTATTATCAAATAATTTGTTTGCCAAATATTTCATTATTTCAAATAATAGGAGAAGATGAAGGATAACAAATGTTTCTCCTATTTAATGAATATATTAATGTGAACTTTGGTCAGTAGAATCATTAAGATAGCGTCAGGAATGACTAGGATCAGTAAGAGTCGTATAAACACTCGTTGCGCTGCATAAATCGTTTTAAAAAGCGCCAAACATCGTAAAACTGTCACAAACCATTTACGAGTCATGGAAACAATCTTAATAGCTTTAGTATAAAATTAAAATTGCTTAAAAAATTGTTATCGGTCAATCTACTGCACCCATCTTCTCTATTCGAAAATTGCGGAAGCGAATACGATTGGTTAAATTCCGTGACCGAACTCTTCCGCAGGATTTTACAGTTCTTCTTAAAAGGAATATTACAATTACCCATTGTAACAGCATCAATAAAAAATAAATTAATTGTAGAAATATGGAATTTAGGTACTATATAATATCTAATTTTATCCTTTTGAATTTTGTTTCATTTCTAGCCATTTCTATTTTTATCTATACATAATCCTCAATATATTATATATATGTAATTTATTCTCATTGGATGTAATAAATCAAGCATAAAAAATAGCATAAGATGAAAATGTTGCACGTGTTGCGTGTAGAAACTGCCGTACATGTTTCAGAAACTAAAGAACATCAATTTATTTAATTGTACGTAATGAAACTTTATTCCGAAGATATTTCTCGGATAACTTGGCATAATGACTAAATCAAAATTGATTCAAAAACATTACGAGATTTTTTTTTCTATCCTTTTATTATTCCAATGGCGACTCTTTTATCATTGATATTGTCTTACGTACACTTGCATTCACAAGTATTAAGGCCACACGCCTTACATGGAAGCATCACATAAAATCAATAACAAACAGAATACGTGAAAAAATGAAGCAGATGTACTGGTTAATCAATAGAAAATCTAAATTAAACATAATGAATAAACTAAATATATAAAAAACAATAATCAAATCAATCTGGACATACGGAGTCCCACTATGGGGGACGGCAGCAATGAGTCACATAAATAAAATAGAAACAGAGCAAGCAAAAATCTTAAGGACAATAGTTAACGCTCCATGGTACGTCAGAAATGAAGATATACGAAAAGATTTAAAGATTCCAACAGTTAAAGAGGAAATCGTCAGATATGCAAAAAAGTATAAAGAAAGACTTGCAACACACCCAAATCAGCTGGTTGCTGAAACGAATAAAACAATAATAGAAAGAAGACTGAAGAAGAAGCATCCTGCAGACCTCATAATAGAACAATAAACAACCTGGAAGATGGAGTCCCGCTGGGGGTAACCATCCACATGCTATATTTTATCAAAAATTAAATTATAATATTTTACCAAATGTCCTAATGGACAAATTGTAAAATGTGAACAAACAATAAATAAAAAAAGAAAAAAAAGGAAAAAAAATATTAAGGCACTTGTAGAAAACAAGGTACACTCAAAAAGGCATTAGAGCCTCTGTAATTATTATCTTATTTAAAACATTATAATATAAAAAATATACAGCATATTTTGTATTACAATAAAAATCAATCAATTATAAATAATACAATTAAACTTTTTTCGTATCTGTTATCCTCTCTCTATTGCTGATACATTTTCATGTATTGTTAGATCTCTCACTGTACTTGTCATTTTTTGATATTTCATAAATGAACTTACGAACCTTCTACCAATTCCATCTAACTCGTCTAAAACTTCCTCAGTGATATGTAAATCAAAGGACTGTAAAAATCTTTAGGCTTTCAAGGCTCGGATTGTCACATCTAACACTAACATGTATCAATACGACCTTCGGCCTTCGATAGACACAACTGCAATTTCAGCGAAACGTCGAGAATTTTTTCCTCTTCAACACGGCTCATTTCCGGATGTCTAAATGTTCAATGCATCAATGTTAATCACAACAATGCTAACGTTTTCTCAATAACAACACTACGTTTCATGGCGTTAAGTGCAAACGATTGTGAACATTGATACACGTGCAATTGCTAATCCATTAATTTCCTATAGCAGTATTCTGAATTGTTATTTTGTATGATTATATAATTTTGACCTATTCATCGGTTCCTTGAGAATCTGGGTCATTTATCATGTTTACTATAAAGTCAGAATTGTCCAATAAACGTCAATAGAATAAGGATTTGAATAAGCGTAAGAAAGCAACCGCTTCCCATGGCAAAGTGATTTTCGAAGAAACAAAATTTTTTGCTGAAGGAATATGTCAAAGTTCAGGGTGCTCTGCCTTTAAAGTGCGTTTGGAGCACTTTAGACTTTAGACCAAGCAAGCAAATGCTTCTCCCTATTTTAGTAAAATTTAGCAAAATGAAGGTATGAACAAGCATTCTTTCGCCATTTGACGATTGCTCGTCGAATCTAAAATCGAATATTCGAATACTTTAAGAACGCTTAAAGTATGCTCTAAAAAGCTTGCCTCTTTCTTGTAACATCAGAAGGAGTAACGTTGCCTACCATGCAAATTTTATTTTGTCCAAAGAAGAAAGAGAAAGAATATCATTTAATGCTTGAAGAAGATATTATATTGTATTTGCTCACCTTTTTTTTTTGTCTACGTAATCTAAATCATTCACATTCTTAACAATTTTTTAGTCCATAAAATTTATCTTATTTTAATAATTCTACAAAAAACACCAAACTACATACTGACAGAAGAGTGCAAGCTAGAAGAAATCAAGAAGAAAGCATTAAAAAGGGCAGCAATGTACGAGGAGAGAACCCTGGAATCGAAAAAGGAGCTGGTAAAAGAGTGCATAAAGGAAAGAGAGAGAAACTGGGGAAATGGCCAGGAAGGGAAAAGAGCAAGAAAGAGAAAGAAGGGACTAGAAGAGGTGAAAAATGGAGGCGCACAGAGGGAAGCGGGAGAAGAGCAAGAAAGGTTGACAGTAGACCAAATTATAGAAGAAAGAAGGAAGAGAGAAACAGAAGAGAGAAACAGAAGAGAGGAGGAAAAGGATAAGAGAATCCAAATATAACAGATACTACAGAAATATAACCAAAGATGAGATTCCAAAGTACTTGGAAGGGAGGATGAAGTGGAAGGACAGGAAAATTATAGCCAGATTCAGGTGTGGAAACGAGACCAAAGTAAGGGAATACTGGAAGGAGGTGGGAGAAAAAAGGTGCAGACTATGTGAAAGGGAAGAAGAGGACCTGAGACATGTAATAGAAGAATGTGAGATAACGGGAGGACCAAAAGACATGGAAAAAACACTGAATGAGACTGGAGAAGGGCTAACGGAATTAAAAGCAATAATAGAGAAGAGAAGGGCAGGGGCGATACAAGACGGAGAGGAATGACAAGAAGGTAGCAGAGCAAGGAGGCAAAAGACCAAAGTGACAATAATGTGTAGTCATAAGTTGCAATAGTTTGTAGTCATTAGTTTTAGCGGCTAGAGATAAGAATATGCTAAGGAGTGCAATACGATAAATGTAAGAAATGTAAATCGAAAGTTCGTCCAAAGCAGAAAGACACGGACTAAAAATAAATAATAATACAAAATTTAGCATAGATCGCCGTGGATCACCGATGATCACCGTAGCAACGGTGTAACATGAGAGAAAGATTACATTTCTGCATAAATATAATTTAATTCGTTTTATTCATACTTTATAACTAGATTGGGAGTTTTCATGCATTTTTATATTTCTACGAATATAGCTAACGAAATGGAACCTGAATAAAAATTGGTTTCATCTACTAAATATCGCAATAAATACTCTTTTTGAAATATTTTATGTATTTTCTCAGACTGTGTATATTGCGTTGATCTTTACGTCTCCGAATTTCTCATGAATGCATAAAAATCCACTTATCATTAACAACTTATCATTAGCCTCGTGGATTGATCGCTACAAAATGAAACATTCGATGTCCGTAATAACAATGAACCAGCTATGTCGGATTAGAATTAAACGATGAATCCTTTATGAAGCCCTTGTGTGCGTGTTACCATATTGGCATTTATGATTAATCAATTAACTTGATACAGTTCATACAGTTTGAATTATATCCGAGATTGCGATCTCTTATTCGTTACAGGCAGAAGTAAAGCCAAATCAATCAGTTATATCAAATTATGCAAGCGATTTGGTGATTAGTTGTGCTCAATTGGTGAGATATTTATATTTCTTATATATTTATTAAATATCAATTTAAAGCTTGAATGATCGCTGTTTTGTAAATTGGCAAGTAACTAGCAGAAATCATAGCCAGCTACATATCCAGATTCACATTTATTCAAGCAAGAGATCAGAGGTCATATCGAAACACAGGTCAAGTCACAGCGTCATTACTTAAACCTCTTTAAATACAATAGGACTTCTTATTACTCAGAAGATACGCTTCGCGTTATATGAATTTCGTGTCATCGAGACTGACAATGAAGAAATTAAAACAAATTCTTTTTCGAAGCAATACAATTAATTCTGTGTTAATGCATAACTATGATTTCCGGATTAATTGAGGAACTCGTACATTTGCATGTCACGAACGAGGCAAGCTTGCAATGAAGCAGCGGACGTGCGAATTTGTGAAGTTGGTTATTGTTGGGAAAAGGGGCGACCACATCGATTTCAATGGCCTCGGATTATGTTATCAAAGTGAACAATTTCTTCCTACACATATGTACGTATAACATATTTCTTTTCCAAAGCACTTGAAATATGCATATGTATATATGAATTTAGACTACAAACAAGAACAGAACTATCACCTAATATAATGATTCAAATGGGGAAACTTTTAGTAGAAATGTAAAAGCATATATGCATACAAAATTAATTTATTTAATTTTGGATATCTATACTTTGTTCTCGTATCTCATTAATTAATCAGCTTCCTCGCTATGTTTTCCGTAAAATGTAATATACAATATATGCCGATAAAAAAAAGTAAGTCAAAATCTTTGCTAAAATTCAACGAACATAGGAATTGATATGTTCTCGGTCTTTGAATCTGGCAATGGTATATTTTATCGTATAGATTGTTTTTTAGATTTGTCGTCTTTTTTTTTACGTGTTTCATTTTCAATAAACGCATGCTTCCGGAATATTTTTGTTGCTACTATCGTCGATACAACTACCAAAAAGTGCAAGCAAGAAGTATTACGCAGTAACATAGGGGTGGTGGAAATCACCTCATTCCATTTCACGCTAGAAAAGGCAGGATCATTTTAGACAATCCCGAAAGAATTGAGACATCATATAGCTACATTGAGGTATCATAGGCTACAATGATACAGCTGGGCAAAGAGTGATTCCTCGTGAAAAATAAATCGGGAACATTGCAGAATAAAATTTTTACACATGTTGCTCTGTTTTCTGAAGAAATCATCTTGCCCTGAACACGTACAGTGGTTCGCGAAAGTATAGGAACGCTTGGCAGAAAATTTTTCATTAATCATTCATATATGATGTGCAATGTACGAAACTTTTTAAAATTTCCTTAGTACTATAATGAAATACGGCTGTTCTGACTATAATATTAAAATTTGAGGCCATTCAGTAAATATGTGTGGAAGTGACAAGACGTTTATTGCGAACATACACTGAGTGAAAAATTAATATACAGCATGAATAATAGTCTTAAACATAGAATTACATTTAGACACACACCTTACATGGAAGCATCACATAAAATCAATAATAAACAGAATACGTGGAAAAATGAAGCAGATGTACCGGTTAACCAATAGAAAATCTAAATTAAGCATAATGAATAAACTAAATATATACAAAACAATAATCAAACCAATCTGGACATACGGAGTCCCACTATGGGGGACGGTAGCAATGAGTCACATAAATAAAATTAGTTGTTCCAACTAAATTGTTAAATTGTTGTAATCGAAGAGGAAAACGATATTCCTCAATATTCCTGTCAACTCTAAAATACGCCCTTGATTTATTACAACCCTGTAAACAGAAGTCCTTCAAGTTGAAACTTAAAGTCAGCGCACGTAATATCGTGTTAGGTTTTCAAAGACATTTTTCTCAAAAACTTTAGTCGGCATCTTCGACTTATTTTTTCGTAAGAAATCACTTCTTCCCGGTGGCATCACGATTGCGGAGACACCCTATATAAGAAGGTCAGTTCCTCTCAACCACTGCAATCTCCAATCAGGTGTACGTGGCAGTGGTAGCTTTATCCAATATAACCTCAGATAGAAAAGACTAGTGGGCTATTTCTGAAATTGGCGGCTCCAAGAAACTGGATTCTACGGATTTTGTCAATGACACACGTCGAAGTAACGGAAACCTACGATCGCACCATCGCATTTTCTTTCTTCAGTCTACGCTTTGCTTTTGGTATGTGTTTTCGATCATATGATCAATAACCGCTCTCGAGCATTCGAAAGCTTCAATTAAATAATGTAAATAATATGTGAATATTACCAATGTGTATAAATTAATGGCGAATTAAATATTAAAAAGCAGCAGTTCTACCTCTCTGTTGGAGATCTCTATTTTACGTATATCGGAATTGTAAATACGATTATATATAATGATATCAAATTATGTTGTATTATATTATATTATATTATATTACATTATATTACATTATATTACATTATATTACATTATATTACATTATATTACATTATATTATATTATATTACATTATATTATATTATATTATATTATATTATATTATATTATATTATATTATATTATATTATATTATATTATATTATATAGGGTATATAAAGTGATTAATATATCCGTGTTGTTAGTACACAGGTACACGTGTATTACATATTCGTATTTCATTTCGAGTAATTATTAGCATATAACAAAATGCCCGAATATTTAAGAAAGTATAATAATTTGCCAAGCAAATATACAGCGGTTCACGATAATATTCGAACACTTACTATAGAATTCCTTTATCAATACATTATGTGCATTATACGAAACTTGCTGATATTTCATTAGCATTGTAACGAGACACGATGATCGTTATTATAATAATAAAATTGGAAATCAGTCAGAAAATGTATATTGGAGTTACAGGACTGACATTTGTAAACAGTCAGTTACAATAAAATGTTAATACACGGCATGAATATTAGTTTTAAACATTCAATTGATACCAAAGGTCCCCTCACTGCTACACATTGTGGCTTATTAATGCAGTGAATAATTGAATGTCCAAATACTTTGGTCATCTTTGCAATAAATATTTTACAAATTCTATATTTATTTTCAGACTCGTTCCAAATTTTACCAATGTAGCGACGATAGTCGTGTCCTGTCACAGTGCAAATGAAATTTCAAAATGTTTTGTATACTATATATTGTTTTGGTGAGCCACTGTATGATGCAAATGTTGAGTTTGAAACACAAATGGTTAAGCCAGAATTACTGTATAAGTAGCGAAAGGCAAAATAGATATCCAACAATTTCAGAACTTGCTAAAAAGTGTCTAACTATACTAGCAACGTAAGTTATGATAGAATGATGTGTTCCGACGAAAAGGAACCATTTACGTCTGTTGTCAGAAGGTGTAAATACACTTTTATAGCAAAACAGATTACTTGATTAGTGTTTTTTTAACCGAAATGATATATTTTGTACTATTATCTACAACCTTATATTACATCATATAAATATTCGTTTCTTATATATTGCTACTTGCGTAAATGTATTTAAATATACGGGTACTTCGTTGTTCAGTAATAATCACACGAAATACATAAAATATAAATATGTTAGGAATTACTCGGATTAAAACGTGGATTTATTGATTATGGGTGTATTCTTAATACACGTTCAAAACCATAGCTTCAATTTTCTATGTTTCCTATGGAGCTACTAATTTATACATCTAATGTAGTGTCTATTGATAACATAGTAATAATATATTTTTCTCCGTTGTACGTATATTCCTACGTACATTTAAACTACTATAATCTACTATTTTTAAATATGACTTATGACTTATAAATACTATGCTAAGAATCAAATATGAAATAATAAATATCGTGTTAACATTAACATCCAAAGTCTCTCTAGAAATTTGGAAGAACTTTTTAATCTGCTAGAGTTATGTAATCAGTTAACAGAAATATCCTATTTTTTTATCAGTCGGCTTTTCCTGACGGTGGGCTTGCGTCAAAGCCGGCTTGCAGTAATCAGGTCAACGTTATCGTGCGTAATAGTCCTGTTAAAACTAGCATGCTTCATGATTTCTACACGTTCATATTTTCAGAAGCATAACTAGACCAAACAAATGTTAAACAGAGATCCTTTTAACCTCTAAATATTATAACATATCGTCAAAAAGTGAGTTTAAAGTTTATGAAGTTTGCGTAGTTACAACTTAAAAGGTTTGAATATTTGTTGCTTTGCGAGTGATTTTCATCGTTATCATAAATTCCTATTCTTTATACGAATTGCATATTTGATTATTTAATTAAATCCTTTTTTAAAATAGAGTTAGGACAGTCAAGAATATATGTATATTTTACTTTCGATATTTTGTATTTATATATGTCGGGTTGGCGTTAGACTTAGGGGCGTGTAACGTATCTTCGTTAGGTCAAGCCATCGTTGTTGTTCAATGGAGATTATATTTACAATTATATCTACAAATGTTGATTTAACAGGGTTTGACAATTACACGTGGTGATTAGACACTCTACATGTTAAAGACAATGTTCTTAGGTTCAATAACGAATGCACGGTCAACGGGGAAAACTCTTTGTTCAGTAGAATATATTTTGAAACACAAAGTAACGTTAGCTGTGTCGCTCGGTTTCTTTCTGACAGACTGACAAGACGATGTGAGTAAACTCCCAAAGGTGATCACAAGAATAAAAGACCGATACGATCACATTTGCCTATTGCATATTGACCGGGGATATCAACAAAATTCCAGGCGTCGTTACTAGGCAGACCTGCGTAGAGCCGACATTGCTCCTCTCATTGCTCCTGAGCGTGTCTCTCAATATCGGTACTTCTTCTGTTAGGTAAAAACGTTCATCCCGTGACCGTGGCTACGTTCGGCGACCAGTTGTGTCACCTCGAGCCCAAGCCCACTGTCACAAATCTCGGGCAAACATAATCAGATCGTATCACAACAACTACTTCTAAGTTGTATTATTTAAGTACAACTATAATAAATAGTTTAGACCAAAGTATTGGGGATCTTTCCAAAATTCCAAAAGAAAGGCCCGATGTCCCTACATCTCCGACATATATATTGGGTACATTTTGTATTTTTTATACACTTAGGATTCGCAGAAGCATATGTGTAATAGACTGTATATACTGTGTATAATCGCTGTAATAGTAGTACTTAGCAAAGAAATTTTTAAGACGTAAAAATTTCTTGCACCATCCACATTTCATTGTAACTTCACCGCCACACATATTATATCTTGCTTCTGTTTTGACAGGATAATAGTAGCGGTGTAAATAATATAATAATAATATAAAATGACATGGTATAAGAAGGAAACCCTACAGGATTTTCAATGCACCTGATCTTTTGTTATAGATAATAGTAGCGGTATAAATAATATAACAATAATATAAAATGGTATAAGAAGAAAACCCTACAGGATGTTCAATGTACCTGATCTTCTGTTTACGTGTCCGCTTTCGTATCGCGAGTACTCGATGAAATCTTGGAACCTAGTACGAAAACTGTTTATGAACAAGGGATTGTAATTTTCCTAGCGCGCGGTGAACCAGATCGGAAAATTATGGGACATTTTCGTATAACTTTCAAACCGTACAAGATATTGAAATAAAAGTGTTGAAAAATAATGCGCATTAAATTAAATACGATGTAAATAGTACATTTTATATTTAACAATCCTTTTTTAATTTATTGGATTGAACAGCTTTAAATAAATTTGAAAACCTGCTTATTTCACTTTGTATCTATTATTTTCAGTTAATTTAAACGCAAGTTGAAAAAAATAAAAAATATTGGATAGTACTACAAATTGTGGCAGTTTTCAATTGAAATGTATTGCCTAATTGAAGAATAAGACTAAAATTGTATCTAATATATATTATAATATATTAGTTTATTCTATATATATTATGCATATACATAATACAATAATAATAATAATATATAATAATAATACATGATAATATAATATATAATCATCTGAAGAAATATACATAGTATATGGGGACTAATGAATCGTGAAATTCCATCATTTTATTCATGTATGAGTTCTATAACTCCAACATCTAGTATTTTATGATTCTTGTTACACAGGGTGGTTTGTAACTGGTGATACACACGGAAAGGGGATGATTCTACGCGAAAGAAGAAGTCGAAAATATAGAATAAAAATTTTTCGTTTGCGGCTTTGTTTTCGAGAAAATCGACTTTGAATTTTCAACTTTTGAACTTTTTTTCAAAAGAACCATATTCGCCGAGGGTTCGTTCTGTTCTTTGAATAACACGTCTGTTAGGATGTCGACGATTTGGATACCGGTGTCTGTAATGATCAGCTGCGGCTGATGCGTTACCACCACCCGCACCTAACGAAAGTATCATGTCCGTATATTCCCAATTGCTGTATGCAAACATGATGGTAGACTAATAAGTACGATTTTCTCGAAAACAAAGCCTCAAACGAAAAATTTTTACTGTACATTTTCGACTTCTTTTTTCGCGTAGAATCACCCCCTTTCCGCTTGTACCACCAGTTACAAACCATCCTGTATATAGGAAATAAGAATTAGTGTACTAGTAGGTTTGATAACGGTATGATTTACTTCAATATCTTTCAATATCTTTATTTCTATTTATTTCAATATACACTCTTTGGCAACGCTGACAACACTAAAGCCCGACAACGCCGGCAACACTAAAGCTCCTCAACTCACTAACGACTACCTTTTATACCCTGGCTCCGGTATACCATGGTCAAATAGACCTTCCTAATTACTCAGGTTTTTCCCCGATACTACATATATTATTAGTAGACTGTAGATTTTTATTCATTTATGGGAAATTCGAAGACAGAGAAATAAAATGTCTGTGCCTACTATGCGAGAATATATAAAATATTCAAAATATAATACTCCTTACAATATTTGATTCTACCGGAGATACATTTTTTTAATTATATTAATAAAAACATGAATTTGTATAAATATTCACAATCTAATTATTATTTAGCGAAAACAGAAAATCAGAATGATGATGTACCTGTTTACGATGAAAATTTATACAGTTTATTAGCCAAAAAATATGGACTCCTTAGATATTAAAACAAGCTGACAATTTTCTTAATTTGAAAGTACCAGGAAAGCGATTGTTCTATTATCCGAAAGTCTTATTATTCAAAAATTGTTTTCTTCCACTTCCTTCGGATGTGGCAGGTTTTACTCTATTTTACGTAAATAATTCACAGTGAACACAATTGACAATTAAAAATACAATTTTTTTTTTCAAAGCAATATTATTTTAAATACTGAACAAGGTTTTTTACGGGCTATCTTTAACTTAGACTTGATGTATCCGAGTTGCGATAGAGCAAGAACATCCGTCTTTTTTTTCAATCGATATGGTGGAATGTAAATTATTGATATCTAGTTTCAACGGAAGGTTCGTTCGACACGTCCGAAGAAATTTCCATATTATACGCCCTATTCGTGTTCCGTGAAGCTTGTATAGTATATTACTCCTATGGGCAAGTAGCATCAACTGAGTTACGTAGCATACATCCTCTTCTCAGTTGAATAGTACGCTCAAATGATATCGTAGCGTAGCTGATGCTTCAGATTTGTCAGCGCTGGTTTTTCACTTTTTGCAGCAGGAATATCTTACGAGATGCCCCAGATACTATCAATTCGTATGAAAGCATATTATGCTTTCTTATGATACTCTATGTTATACTCGTATAATAAGGTACGCTATAATTTTGGTTACAGTAGAATCTCCAGTATCCGATTTAATAGGGAAACATGATCGTTGAGGAAATTTCTGGACAGTAGGACACGCGTCTTCTCGTATAATTAATATTCTGTGTATCATATAAGAACAATTACAAAGAATACTGTAATATAATACAAATGTACTTTTTGTTTTAATTATTTAGAGATTTTATATCTTTTTTATTGCTAAATTAAATACATCTGTAGCTGTGGTATAGTGCCCGGACTGCAAAATGTTCGGCTGGAATGACACTTTTTAGGGATTTTGAGGTGGCTAAAGCCGAAAACGAAGGTCGTTTTTCAAAACAAAATTTCCATCAACCTGTTGACGTGTGACCTCCTCGTGGGTTCTTACGTTATCTTTTTTTAAATTTCGTTCTCCTAACTTACGGTATGAATACATTTGAATCGTGAGTATTGGATTAGTTTTGGGGTATTTTTTATCTTCCGTGACCGCACAGAAAGTAGAAAACGGTAAGCGAAAAAATTGGCATTTGACGCATTGACATTGTCTGTGTCACTACTTGCTTTAACCGCATACCGCTATCTCTGTACGATCACGTTCCTACGCAGATTTCTACAATTAAGATCTTTGTCGAGCAAATATTCATACAGCTGAATTTTCAAAAGCGTTTATTTCGGCGAAAAAAATAACTCTCATTTTTTACCTAAGATACACCCGGAATATTATACTTTATCCATTTATTTTTATTTGTTAATACATTGAGATGCGTTGAATTGTATTCTGTTTGACATCAAACCGCCTAAGTCATCTTTCTAATGCCATAAACGCTTCAAAATAAGAAGGTGTCACGTAATAAATAACAAAGTATTATAAAAAAGAGGCTAATGAGCAATAGCCCGTTCGTATACTTTATTAATAAGACAATATTACACTTCAATAGCGAAACACAGACTGACTTACTGACTAAAGGACAGGGATCTTTACCTGCTCACTATGATTCACATATCCCACGGGTGGGAATCCGGCTACTGTCTGTTCCCATCGCGATCGCATGACCAGGTGTTATCTACATATCCTGAGGTCGGCAGATTCCTGGCTTTTGGATGACGTTACAAAGGCATCGTTACTTTCACTCTAATCTTTCTTTCAGCATGAGAACTTAAAATATCGATAACGATGTTCATTAAAATTTCAAAACTTTATGTCACGTAATATAAACATAATATCACACATAAATAATATTATCCCTTTATTGCTGATTTATGGAAACCACTACTATACATCAGAACCTAGATATTTATCTTTCAATTTCATTAAAGTTTTTCTACCCCTCGAAATACCTGAATAATTTTCAATTAAACGTTTCCGTGTTTTAATGTTATTAATCGTACATCTTCGAACGTTGCAAGTTTCTCCATTTTTGCAAACACTTTCACACTTCTTTCTTAGCTTTTCAAATATCTTTTATTTCTTTTCCATATTTACAAGGTCATTCAAAGTAAACTAGAATGGAGAATAAATCGATTTGAGACGCTAAAATAAGGTGGCCTGTGCAATTGTAAGGTTCTTATAGGGATGGAATACTCTCTCAACACCAATTTATTTATAATGAAATGAAAATCAATTAAAATTAAGAACAATCCTTTCAAAGAGGGCCGAACATCTCATCCTGTACAGTCCATATACGTACAACGTATCTACACTATAAATAGGCGATATTTATTTCTTGGCAGTTCGCTAGATTTCTAGACTTCATTAACTTCAAAGTTACATTATGAAAAAGGTGGTAAAAATTGAATTGAACTCAAACTAAAATTTAATAGTGAACAATTACAGTAGAAAATGAGTTACTTTTGAGTTTATTTATTCAAAACCCGAATAAACACTTGGAAAGTCTGCAATTTTATTTACACAAAACATGAACAATATTCAAAGATAAAAAGGTATGCAAAGATAAAAAGATCCATAAAACGCACAATCATTAAACGTTAACGTCATTGGTTAATAGAACGAGAAACATGAACCGTGAAATCGTGAAGACAGTAACGATTACACACTATTGTGCAAAAATTATCCTGTTAAAATAGTGTCTGTAGACAATATACGACTTTTCAATAAAGTTGTACATGACCTACGATCGTATAATACCTTTGCTTGATTATGCTCATAGAATATACCGACAAAATCTTGCTACATGCTCTATACATATTGGTAATTGGTAATTATTTTCACCAGGACGCACCACACCAAATTTGATGACCTTGAAATATGTTATCAAGGTCATCCTTATATTTATAATCCAACCTAAACTTGGCTCATTGATGAGAGAGATAATCATTTTTAATATTGCATAAATAAGAACAGAAAAGTAATGGGTTATGCGTAGCGTGAAATAATTTTCGATGAATTTATTGATATATAGAATAGGACACTTTATTTTCATCATCAATTGACCAAAGTAATGCGTACGAAGCATATACACGATCCACCATACGCAACCTAGTGATTACCACGCGCGGTCACAGTTTTTGAATTATATACAAAAATATGTTTGTTGGTATATATGAGCAATAATAAATTGTAGTAATCGAATTTATGATAAGATCGAGTGAAATAAAAATGAAATGATGGTAGCTAGATATTAAACTAATCCAACCTATAACTCTATAACCCAAATATAAATCTATATTTTTTTATTTATATTAGAGATGATCAGCATCAATGAGTTAAGTTCAGGACCATAGCGAAGTGGAGAGTAAATTTAATTGAAGCTTTCTGTGAATATCTCGGAAAGTGAGGTTGAGCGGTGGTAACATGTACAGGGAAATGTTGGCCAGAATGATGACCTTGACAACATATTTCAAGGTCTCCCAAAATCTCAGCAAACGCAGAACACACAAATACGTTCGATCAAGCAAAATTTCTCTGCTCCGATCGTTAATTAAAGCGATTCGTAAATCATTGGTTCGTTTGTTCGCAGAATCGGCGCACGTTCTCGAAATGTAACATACCCTGCGGGGACTATCCGGCGGGACACGAATTAAGTTACGCTTCGGGTCAGGTACGACCAAGGCAAAACAGTGTGTTCATTGGATCTAATACGTCCTTGCTTCCTGGCGCTCAAGATATGCCACGTCGCACGAGAAGCGCGTTCGATCTTCAATTCTTGATGTTTTCGGAGAACAACTCGTGCAGTGAACAGGATACGTTAAAAAACTTGAAGTCAGCCAACGAGTCCACGAAATTGTTGCAACGCGAACGAAAGACCAGTATCTGTCAGTTAGACAGAATCGAAACGTCCAAGCCTGTCTTTCGAGACAGAGGAATGAGTGTCTGTCAATTCGATGCTTCCTCGAAATTGTGGCAACGAGATCGTGGAATGAGTGTCTGCCACTTCGACAGGATGGAGGTACTTGCCAGACCGTTGCAAAGAGACCGTGGCGGAAGAATCTGGCAGTTCGACAGAATGGACGTGTTGGCCAATCCGCTGCAGAGAGATCGCACAGGCAGCGCCTACCATTTTGACAGAATGGACGTTTTGGCTAGGCCAAATTGTTCTTTTGGCAAATCCTTATCGAGGGAAAGGCGCGTCAGCATGTGTAACTTTCAGGAGAAAGACGAGGAAGCAGCGAAAGGTAGTCAAATGGTACGGCGTTTAAGCAGCAACAACATTGAGAAGATCGTCAAGGAGGAGGCGTCCGTCGAAGAAGTCGAAGAGTGTGAAACGGCGATGCAGCAGATATTTCCCAAATGCACACCCAAAGGAAATAAAAATGCTTCCTATCAATTGGACCAACCGTCTTGCAGCAAAACTCCTGACGTTGTGTTCGGATACAAGGCTACTTGCGTGTAGTGTGAGAAGGTTAAACGTATGACTTATCAAGGGAGAATATGTATGCTATACTTGAAATTTTTGGAGTTAATTATCGTTTCAATTTCATTCAATTCGTATCGAAGGGTACTTGAATGCATGTGACATATATTCGATCACAATATGGTAATAAATAGAAATTCTTATATCAAATCGTATTTAAATGTAACACTTATACCGACTGTGTAATGTTCCAGAAATGAAATTAAAAAATACTCCTTCCTTTTAAACGTACGACTCATAAAGTTCCGAAAGAACCAAACTCTGTGTATATAATGATTCAAAGGCGTCTGATTCCGAGAATAATTCTACGACGAAAAATATATTTTATTAATGTTATAATACTTGGCTCTTTCGGTCGTGTTGTTCTGTGTGAAGGAATCGTCTGAACAAATTTGCACCGTGTAACAAAATAACCACAATAGAATTTTAAAGTGTACACGTTGTCAACGCCACGAGAATTCTAGAAATGAATAATTTCACATACTTTTCGGGCTGAAAACAACGATTTTCGACATTCAAACACCGAAAGAGTTGAAGCAAACGGTTGTAATAATCTAGGAAAGTAGTAAAAGAAATTTATAAAGGAAGATGCGAACTATTTTTTCAAGAATTGTAATTTTTTAGACGACTGTTGAAAAGATATAAATTTATTAACACGTATTACAATTTTGGACTTAGTATGATATTAGAATTTACCAAGCATTCTGGCAAAAACGGCGTTGAAGGGAACACGAAACAGGGACAATTATCTCCGTTACAAGGTTTGTGCCACCTTGTGGTGGGATATAACGTTCGATAAATACTTCGAATCCCAAGTTAAATCCACTACCCAACGTCCACTTCATAGGTTTTGAATACTACAATACATATTTAATCATTCATTCATTCTACTCGCCAAATATGATTTCGAATCTCAGAAAAAACACTTGCAATCACTTAATAGAATTGTGAGAGTCAAGAAAGCAGTTCCACTTCACTGAATTTCTATAACAATGCGAGCAAGATTTTACAAAATTGTAGACGATAAACGGGATTCCTATAAATTTTATTTTAATGTTTGAACGTGTGAATATTTCGTTTTGCTTTCATTTCTAGGATTGTGTAATATTTGTAGAAGATTTCCAACATAAAATTGAAACAAAAATTTATATTTTGTTCAGACTTGGCACATTTTCTAACATTAGAAAATTACAATTGGGTCGAAAATGACCGAAAGGACGTACCAAGGTTAAGGATGGTATCCAAACAAACTGTTTTAGTTAATGGAGAATTGCTAGTTTTCGTTTTGCTTTCATTTCTAAGGTTGTGTAACATTTGTAGAAGACTTCCAACATAAAAATGAAACAGAAATTTATATTTTGTTCAGACTTGGCACATTTTCTAACATCAGAAAATTACAACTGGGTCGAAAATGACCGAAAGGACGTACCAAGGTTAAGGATGATATCCAAACAAACTGTTTTAGTTAATGGAGAATTGCTAGTAAGTTTTGAACTTTCTGCTATTTCGGTTATGAATATAAGAGCTTACGGTCAACTCCATTTAGATTAGCTGCGTATATAAATGAAATCTTTTCTTTCAATGACTACATTACATTTGCAACTGGCTCTGTTGAGATTTGATAGTGTCCAATAGTGTTTCCACTCCATTTCCTTATTTTTCACTCCAGTAACTCATATGGCTTCGTTCTCTTCTGACTCTTGAAGTTTGTGTCAGGTTTTTAGCTAGTTCGTCAAAACGTATATAGTTTGTTATTGTACGCTGTTGGAAATAAATGAAATCTTAAAAGGAAAATATATTTCAGTTTTTAACTCCACGTGCCAAGAGAACAGACGTATTTCAGTTTTACAGACTACGCGCGCCTGTGCAGTATTCGTGGACGATATAAACTGGTTGCCGTAAATACTTCTGAAAATTCATTGCCAATGTAGTTGCTATTATCACGATCGCGGATTACGAGAACGCGTTAAATGTTCAGAGAAGTCAATGCAATTTTCATGTCAATTGTGTTTTGTGTCCCATAAGAACAGATATTTACATGCTCTATCGTTCCAAAATGTTTTCATAAACGACATTCTGTGTAATTACGATTCGTATCGTCAATATACCCGATCGCAATTTATTCGGTTATCTGTTTTTGCTAAAATGATTATTACTTATTCGCTTAAAATTTACAATTATCGTCGAGATAAATTATTATTCGTTTTAAGTTAATGTCGATTTAAATTAAACGTATAACTCTTCCTAAGTGAGTTGCGAGAATTATGCATATATAAATCAAATGTACTATGAATTTCTATCGGAAAATATACAAATTGAAATCTCCGTTATCGAATGACAATGTCAGAGAACACTTCCATGAAATATGAGTCGGAAGAAAATGCTATCATTTGTCCAGGAAGCACTGTATTATTATGAAAATCATAACTCTCGGGGGAAAATTGAACTGTAAAAGGAATGTTTACAACTGCGCGCATTGTTAGCTACTCTTTTTTAGATTATGTTGGCAAATTTTTTTTCAGTAAGTATTCTATTAACCTTTAAACCTTCGTAACATTCAACCTAACCGTAACCTAATTTCTATTTTTGTACTATAATTAGACGTTTGATACACTATAGCATTTCTTACAATTTTCACTTTTTTTTATTTGAAACCGTAACCATAGACAACACAGTACAGAAAAAATAATGACACAAATAATTCAGACAAATGATAACATCTATCACCCTTTATCAGTATTCTGTAAATAGTGTTATTGTCTGAGTCATTCTGTCATTCAATGACTCTCTGCGCCAAGTCAACTACATTTGGATTTGAAAATTTCGTTTTGCGTAAACTTTACAAATTTGTCGTTCTTTTTAAATTGAAAATAATAATTATAAAAAAATTTACATGTACACTACCGGTCTCAAGTAACATGTGAAGAATTTGATCGGTTTGTATTAACAATACAAGAATATTATTATTTGTAATACTATCTTCTCGTGGAATCAAGAGATATATATTATATAAAATTTTAATTGTTTATTTAAAACCTTATCAGTAGTATATTAAAATTAAATGTATGATTTGTTGAAACGTCGATCAGTTTTGAATATTATTGCTCGAATTAATCAGAATAATCTTTCTGATCAACCTGGACAAATCTTCTTTACCTTATTTATAACTCAGACAATCTGAGAATAATAAATTGCTAAATAAATAACAAAACTATTGCATGCATAACACTTGACACTTACACATGTCAATATTTTTCTTAAACATAAATTGTATCGTATCATAATATTCCACTATCTTCTAATAAACAGTAAATTCATTCTTGGTTTTTCTATTTCTAATCTCGTAACTAAATTACATTTCGTCAAGAATAAGCAAGCATTCACCTGCCTTTGAGTAATGATATACCTACAACCCATTGTACGTTGAAGATAATATCATTTTCCATCAGTATAAAAGACTGTAATCGATTGTTTTCTCTGATGAACACAGGAAAATTTTATGTAGACTGAACAATATATATTGGTATGGCATTTCATATTGAAAAAATGAAAATAAAATTGTTTAGTCGTTTATTGCTTTTGTGTTTCAAATTCTAAGCGAATAAAACAAAAAGTCTGTAAAGAAAATTAAATTGCATCAAATACGTTTTCCGTGATTATTGTTATGGGAATTTATGACGAAAGAAACTGAAGAACTCATCACTCTAACAAGATTTCCTTTTAAGATTCCTTGTAATTATTTGAAGTTTATTCGTTATATGTATAATTCTGCGACACTTATGAAATTACTTTATTAATTTGAATACATTTGTAACACACGTTTTATATCTTTTTATAATGAGAAAATTTCAACTAATTCAAAGATAATTGCATATACAGTGTTGTAATTTATAAACTATTTACCAACTGTTTAATATAAATAATTATAACATCATCCAGTTTGGATATATTTCAGTTATTGGTCATATCATAGCTAGTGAAAATGCGAATGTTCATACAAATTCATATTTTTATGAACACAATTTAAAAAATAGAATCTAACCAGAGATTTATATCATCCATCAAATATTATAATGAATACTATACTTTGAATATATTATATATTTGTATATATTATGTGCAACGTTCACGGTTTAATTACAGCTTCTTTTCGCAATAAAGATTATATTTCGTAATGATATTTTGTTGAAATTTGATGATTTGTACATCAAAAGTCTCAAATATTCATCGGCATACTGCAAATTTTTATGCATTCATATTCAGAGACTGGAAAATATACAGAACGCACATGACATGCACAAATATATAAAATACCTAAAATAAAATACATACTATGATATTTAGTAAGTAATACAATTCTCTACCCAGGTTTCATTTCTTTTAACTATATTCATAGGAATATGAGTTTGCATACCTAAATGCTATCATGCTATACATACACAATAACATGTATTTAAACACTTGAGTATTAACAGAAATCTGTGCAAAAGTTTGATATAAAAATTCCTTTGCTTACATCGAATGCATTTTGTACATTCATTTTACATATTCGGTTAGCTTAATGTCCCTTCATGAATGATACATGTGCTTTTTACGGTGAATACAAATCGGTGCTTGATTTCGTCCCCATTCTATTCTCGGCAACGCTTCGTTAACAATGCATTTTAAATTTATCGACCATTCGAAGCTCCAAAATGGACGATACACACATTTCAACGACTTATGACACTCTTTAAGAGGCAAATTTTATTTTTCAAATAATGTTTTCTACCGTTCATGAAATTATTGTTTAATAATCATTAAAAACTGTTCCAAAAATATGAAAATCTTAAAAAATTATAACAACTCCTGTGATGTTGACAGATTACTATTTACTACTTGTTTTTTCTGACACATCCCAGATAACTTTGCTGTTTCGAGGCTCTGCGCTAAGTGCCATGCAGTCATTCGGTACATGGCCAATCTCTGTTCTTTGGCAATGCAACGCCGGGTCGTTTGCCATTAGTAAACTATCTCGCGTATCTACTAAACTTTAGACAGTCGCATATTGACACCTCATAGGGTCTTTTACATTTGCGGCTGGTCGCACACAACTGGCAGTTGCGCGCGACTCTGCAGTTTCCGAGAGACAAACAAAATCTTTGATCATGAAATACTGTTGCAAATGGATTTTTATCAGTGGTGAGATTTGTCCTAATTTTCTATCGAGGCAAAGAAAGGCAAAAATACAAAATTTGAAAATATATGCTGTTTGTCGAAATTACTTTAAAGTTTAGTGCCATTTGAGTGTTTGAGTGCCAGTTTGAATTTTCGTGAATTAATGAAACCGAACAGCATCGACTTTATTCTTTTGAGTGGAACCCATGCATTTCTTAACACAGTAATCGATCTGTTATAGCATTTCCTACAACTTATGGACTTATTTATGCCCAAAAAGTATTAGTGCCTAACAAGCAAAGTTTTGGAAAAGCTGAAGAATATAAATAAAATCATTAAATTTTGTATTTCTCTCAAATATTAACACCCAAACATATGTGTAGTATTACGATAAAAAATTTCCCCTCATGATAATATTAATTATTTATATTAAAATCATTTATAAATTATAACATTATATATTATTATATAACACTATATAGCAGTATAAGTTAATAGCATTATATCGATACAAAGATGCATTGTCACTAACATGCGATTACACACATGTCTTATTTAGTACCATTTACATTATTATTAAAGTACAGTGTGATTACTAGAATTCAGATTGAGACAATGGGAGTTCTTATTATCGGGGTTTTAAAAAATTGAAATCAAAATCTTAATAGATTCATCACCGATCGATTATGAACTGGTAATTTTTTATTTTCATCTGATATATGAGAAACAACGACTATGTAGGATGATCTAATATTTCATTTGATTAAAGCTTATAAACAAATGATAAGTTAATAATTAAAAGCAGTATTTCATATTTTTCTTATGGAACCAGCAGACTCTAAAAAAACTGAACAATAAACAAAAGCTACAAGTTTCTGGTATAAATCATTATCTATTATCACGAACAGTAAAGAGTATGAAAAATTAACATTGCATTATTATAAGCCCTGTATAATGCATAAAATCCTATCCAATATGCGTCGTTTTTGAAAGAAATGCTCAACACACTTGTAGAAAAGAAAAGCTTATCCTCGAATCAGTATTAGGTAAATTTTTATTCCGATAACAGATAACGGATAAGAATAAAGTATAAAGTTCTATTTGCAACTAAGAAATAAATACCCAAACGAATATGAATTATTCGTATAAGTATTTATCACCACGTAAAAACCTATTTCTACAATAAATCATTCGGGCGAATGTTTATTTTTATCACATCGTGAATGAACAAAGTGCCAATATACATAACGCAAACTTGCTTCAAAAGTAACAAAACTAAAAAATCGCATTTTTTGTGTTATCGCTATAAGAATGTTGCAGAAACACAAAATGTTGTTCTTTTATCTTGATAATTTTATCATGATGCTCGACAGCGATTATGATGCTGTTTTTCCTACTTTAAATAAGACTTTAGTCTTTAGAAGACGAAAATAAGTAGTTGGAATGAATAATTTTTAACGATCAGATTTATAGCTTCCAGTTTATAGAAATAGCTGAAATACGAGCAATGATATCGACCATAATATTGTAAATTCTCTTCGATCTTTCTGAACAAACAAGTTATTATTAACGATATATAAAATTGAAATCATCGCACCGCGTTTGAGATATATTTTGATTATTGTTTTTTGTGACTTGATCGGTTTTAAAAAGATAATGATTTGATCTTAAAAGTTAGTTACATTTAAGACAAAGACAAGATTAAAAGAAACTTTTATGAAAAAACAAAGAGATTTTGTAACGATGGTATGTCTTTGCTAAAAGAATAGAAAAATACTATGGAGCGAGGGATGATTCCACTCTTTGTAGAATTTAAATATCTAAATAAATGTCTATTGAAGGTACAAACTTATTGGATGGTCTAACGCGTCCGCGTTGATGTAATTTTTTACTTTAAAAATTATATTATCTAGCGTTACGTCGTTTCTTTAGATTTCAGTTAGATGTATTTCCAATTCGACTATTGTCACTTCAGTCGAATGTAAACGCAAGTGCAAGCAAAAATGATTTTAGTATGTTTAGTATGTTTTGGGCATGCTACCTTTGGTAAATTCAATTTTCGTGGCTAAAAACGAGTGATAAAAAGAATATCAAAATAAGGAGCACACTCTAGGTGATGATGCAAGGTGTGTCACGATTGTTAACTTTTTGTTCAAAATTTAATTTGTGCCATTTTAGACAATATATTTTTGATAATGATGCGATTTATGCTACTTCCGAATAATTACTAGTACGAAGAATTTCCATTATACGAAGATAACAAGAACGATATTTAAGATGTCATTGATAAAAATATATAAACCAAGAAATTATTATGATTTCTGTTATAAAAATACTTACATTTTGTTTTATAAAATACAATTCTTAAGATGTTAAGTTCCATTTTCATTTTTGTAATATAACAAATGATTATTTGCACAATCATTGCATGTATAATTTTAACACGACGAATACTCCTGTTACTCGCTGTATAGATCAAGATTTCGAGAATTTGAATTTAGTCATGTATCATCCCCTTATTTTCACCAGTAACTATGTTTTACGATTAAATAACTTTATTCTCTTCCACAATACGTTTTCGTAACTTGAAAGAATATAACAAATTTGTTGCAATAGCAGATCCGAACCATTATTTTCTGAAAACTTTTCTTTTTTTTTTATTAACGTGGAGGAAATCTGCACGGACACCAAGCCGCTTCTGGGGAAAGCGGCGAGGTAGTGCCGGACTCCAACCGACTAAAACCTCCACGATGACCGTCCCGGCTGCGATCGAGAGTAGACTAGTAGTGGACTAACTTACACTACTATGATTTTCAGGCCTCTAAAAAATAATACGTAAATATTGTTCGGATGAATTGCTCGATTAAAGGAAATTGATTCAGATAATTATGTTGGATAAATATTTATTCGAAAAATTCGAATAATACCTAACTCTCCCTTGGATAATGTCTACTTCGTCTATCATCTTAGCCAACTTTTATCGTCCCTTCTACTTTTTAACCTTATACAGGGTTATATGTGTATAGTAAATTGTAGTAATTGTGTTTAGCTATTTCACCCCTCTTTTCTAGAAACGGGCGTGAAATGATTCCTTATAAAAAGGTAAAAAGAAAATATAAAATAAGATGTTTTCATACATCGCTTAGTTTTCAAGAAAGTCGTTTAAAAATTTGTTCGGTGTACTTAAACTGGGCTAATTACCAACTGGATATGAGAAAACAATTAATAGGATGTTATTCTAGGTACGAAAATAAGTAGAAAATGTGGAATCAAATATTTCCGCTTAAGGCTTCATTTTCAAGACAATAAAGTTTGAATGTGTTTAATTAAGAATTGACTTATTGTTAGAAGATCAGCGTTACAAATTTTGAAATTTATTTCCATCGGAAACAAAGCGTCTTCGCGAAAAATGTTATTCTACGTTTTAAACTTATTTTCACGCGTAGAATATCCTCCTGCCGATTATTTAACCCTGTCCAGTTCGAAATTAACCATAATTAAAATATACTTGATAAATTTTACAACTCAATCTTCTCGAAAACTCAGACTCGGACGAAAAAATGTTATTCTATATTTTATTCTTATTTTTTGGCCACTCCTCGTATATGTTATTCGGCCGCGTCCTTATAAATCACCTTTACAAACTATTTTATTCTTCCAAAACGACCAGTTGATAGTATAGATGATATATTCCTGTAAATTTAGAAATAGCTCAAATACTCCACAAGATGACGCATTGTGATTGAATCAAATATCATTATTTATGAAGCGGGCGACCTCGCCGATTTCAATGATCTTGGAATGTTTTGTCAAGGTCAACATATTATCATCACTCGGCTTTAATTTTCGAGATATTCGCAAAGTTTCTGTTTCGACAACGGTATCATTTTCATAATCGAATATCATGGCTGCAGTGTTTCCAATTTCGAATAATGATAATATAATATAAAGCTTAATATGAATTATGTCTGTCTTATCATTTAATACCTCAATTAATTTCACAGTAGCGTTATCTAATCGATAAGGTTAGCGAATAATTATCTTTTTTTTTAACGTGGAGGAGATCCGCACGGACACCAGGCCGCTTCTGGGGAAAGCGGCGTGGTTGTGCCGGACTCTAACCGACTAAAACCTCCACGATGACCGTCCCGGCTGCGATCGAGGGAGGTCCGGGAAACGATGCGAGCGATACACCGCCCTCCCCCCGCGCACAATACATCCCCTAATGTGCCAGGTTCCCCTACCGGACCGCTTGGCGGCCCCGAGTCGCTGAGCTGCCAGCGCCTAAGTTTGAACCCCACCGGAGGGCGCGGCGGACCTAGCGCGCCTCGCCGGCCGATCCTCTCGAGGTGGGAGTCCCGCACCCTCACCCTCTCCGCAGCCTCTTTCCGAAGCATAGCGAATAATTATCTAAACCAAACCTAACTTATTGATTTCTCTATTGTATGTGAGTAGACATGATCATTGAAAATGACTTAGGTTGGGAAATATAAAAGTAACGTAAATCGGACTGAAGTTTCTTGCGAGTATCTTGAAAAATAAGGTCAAACAACATTAACGCGCATAGGGAAAATTGTTCGAAATTTTTGCCTTGACAACATATTTCAATGAAATACACTGAATACTGAACTCTCTGTTCAAATCGTCGATATTTCCAACGTATAGTGATTAAATGTGTTTGTACGCCACTGCTTTTATTATTGCTTTTATATATTTATTAATTACATCCAATTATAATAAATTTCGTATCATTTAGTAGCACTTATATGATTACAAAAATCTGATGTTATGGAAATGGAACCCGAAAATACGGCCATGTAAATATACCTTTTGCAGCTACTGTATTTAACGACAGAGATGATAGCGTGCATTATCAACATATTCCACGTTCATTCGAATGGAAAGTTATACAAAAGCGTAATGTTAATATGATATTAACCGAGATAATTTATGGACACATTTATCTGTTCCACCTCGATTGTAACCTTTATCGATTTTGGCAAATGAATTCACGAAGGAAATAAAAAAAGGAGGAGAGAACGCGTGCTCAGGGATTATTCAAATATTTGGTAGTCAAGATTTCGTAGCACTGTTGTATTGCGTTCATACGTTTTCCGAAGAAACTACGAACGGTTGTATGGAAAAATAAAGAATATTAAAAAGTCTCAGTGTATGCATGCTTACTCATTGTTAATTACGTACCTACATATACTCCCAACAACACTTGATTTGTGTTGTATAAATGTAATCCATAAGTAGTATACCTAATAGCAGTATGTTGTAATCGTACACTACAATCGTATCACGCTCTTTCTACCTAAACTTTTCACACTGATCCTATGCGAAATTCTTTTTACCAAGATCAATAATAGCAATATTATGTTTAGCGTAGTCCCTTGTAATTTTTCTTACGTATTTAACTCTTAAACATAAATTTTATCGTATCATAATATTCCACTATCTTCTAATAAACAGTAAATCCATTCTTGATTTTTCTATTTCTAATCTCGTAACTAAATTACGTTTCGTCAAGAATAAGCAAGCATTCACCTACTTTTGAGTAATGATATACCTACAATTCATTGTACGTTGAAGATAATATCATTTTCCATCAGTTTAAAAGACTGTAATCAATTGTTTTCTCTGATGAACACAGGAAAATTTTATGTAGACTGAACAATATATATTGGTATGACATTTCATATTGGAAAAATGAAAATAAAATTGTTTAGTCGTTTATTACTTTTGTGTTTCAAATTCTAAGCGAATAAAAAAAAAAAGGTCTGTAAAGAAAATTAAATTGCATTAAATACGTTTTCCGTGATTATTGTTATGGGAATTTATGACGAAAGAAACTGAAGAACTTATCACTCTAACAAGATTTCCTTGTAAGATTACTTGTAATTATTTGAAGTTTATTCGTTATATGTATAATTCTGCAACACTTATAAAATTACTTTATTAATTTGAATACATTTGTAACACACGTTTTATATCTTTTTATAATGAGAAAATTTCAACTAATTCAAAGATAATTGCATATACAGTGTTGTAATTTATAAACTATTTACCAACTATTTAATATAAATAATTATAACATCATTCAGTTTGTATATATTTCACTTATTGGTCATATCACACTGATCCTATGCGAAATTCTTTTTACCAAGATCAATTATAGCCCTGTTTAGCGTAGTCCTTTGTAATGCATATGCGGTTACTGCCCAACTTAGGATAATGGGTAACCTATAACCTTTCGTTGCCTGAAATGTGGCTACTACCAGAGATATTGGAACCATCTGCTGCCATAGTAGCCAGTCTACTGAATAAATAATGTACATACGACGTGATTTCGCTAATTCGTCGAATATTTTTGTGTTTTATCTGTCCACTAATTTTTCTGTTGGGAATGTACTTACCGTTGCACTATCCTCAAACTCAACGGTTAGGGCAACTCGCCTTCGCTCGTATAGTATTCGTCACAAAAGCGTGAATTATTTAATAGGTCGATAAACTTTGTATCGCCTGTTTACCTCATATTAATGATGCGTTTGCAGTGTAAAAATTGATGTCGTAAATTAATTTCTACGGCATTTCTACTGTGATTACACGAAACGCCAATGTCTTTCTGGCATTGAACACTGAATATAGTTACATGATTAGTTACTAAAAATACATTTATGCCACCAGACAAATTTTAGGTTCCTAATGAATCATTCGCAAATTCTCGTAAGAGATCATCGATAATCAACCAGCTTATATGACGCCACTTTCGTTTCTCCTTCAATTCCTTTCTTCTCTCATTCGCTGATGGGTCACAGTAGTGCTTTTCTCAACGGGCAAGGAAAATGCGGAACACAAAATTTTCCGCAATATTCGACGGACGGCGACGCAAGTCTTCGTATAAATCTACTTGGTCATCGTATTATACTTTCATCGGCATAAATCATAACTGGATCTTTCGAATACTCGTTATTAATTGCTTCTTTGTATATTGCATTCAACCTGGGCAAGTGCCGCTTGAATAATTTGCATAAGCAAACTTGACTCGACGGTTGTATTTCTCGATATAAGATTCAACTAGCGATTCACAGGAAACTTTGGACTGCGAATTCGGACATAAATATACTTTTATTGCGAATGTAACATGCTATTAAGTTATAGAAACATCCTTCTGCATCACTGTTCAAAGCATAATGTCGGTGGTCTAATGCAACAGGTTTGTTTCTTATGTACATGCGAGGCTGCACACCCCAAAAGATCTTTTATTTATTAATAAGAGTTAAGAATTGGAATAAATAAGGTATAAATCGAAATAAATTGCCGCCTTTTCAATGACAATAAAAATAATTTTATTTGATTTGGTAGTGTAATATTGATCGCTACGTTACAAAATGTGAAATGAAAAGTATTTAAGAAGTACAGAATATTTTGTATTTTATTTAGACACATGCAACAACGGTTAGAATCATTCATTCGCTTCCTAAACAGCATATTGAATATATTGTAACCTTTCCAATGTATCACTCAACAATTTAATATTTGATCGCATTACATTGCAATATATTGCAACACGGAATCACCAAGTACATGTTTTAGTAGCGGTCAAATTAAAAAACGTTGCTTGTATTCGTGCGGATACAAATTAGGCTCAATGTATTAATAGCGCGCAAATTAATGGAATTATGCGTCCATGAAGCTTGTCACAAATTGAAGATATAGTCGTTACAGTTACTGATGTTATACAATTAGAAATGGAAATAAACCACAGTTTAGCAGTATTTTTAATTTTGCGCCGCCCTCGAAAAAACTGCGATATATTTAATATGCTGTTTAGTAAGATGGTGAATCATCCTAACCGTTGTTGCATGCACGTCTAAATAAAATAGAAATAAACTAGAAATTATTCAATAATTCAGTGGAGAAGAAAGAAGGTACCAATTTAAAATATTTTTTTCTTTTTTTTTTATTTAATAATTTCCATTCACAATTTGTCCAATTTGGACGTTTGGTGAATTTTTATAGCTGTTTGATTATCGTGTGTACCCATCTTCGTGCTTGTTAGGTTATATCCTTTGTGAGATCAGCTGAGTGTTTCCTATTTAAAATATGTCACGAATTGTTAATTTCTTTAATATCGTTCCTTAAACCTGTTGACGCAGGATATTCCAAAGAATCCACACATGTAAAAAAGAATATATAATGTCATTTGAATAAGCAAAGTTGATCTCCATATGTCCTCTATCCTACATCCTGCATCCTACACATGATCGCATAAAATTATATCCCCTTCGATATTGTCACACGCTCAGGAACAGTTATAGGGTAGACAAAACATCCTGCATACCATAGCCATCGAAACAATAACCAGATAGTAACAGAATAGCCGCGTCTCATATGCACCCGACGATAACCCCTCCAGAGTGACTCAAACCTTAGTATAAAAACCTTTCAAATCAGCACTCAGCACCTTTTTGTTATAACACTCTGAACCATTACTCTGTTGGATTAGTACAATAAATTTTACTATTATATCTAAAGTCCGAATTTTTACTATAGTATCGTGGATGAAAGGCCTACGAGATATCGGGCGAACTATAAACAATATCGTGAGAAAGCCGAAGTGCCGACAGACCCAACAATGTATCGTCGGTCCCTCAATCGAATAGTTTCGCGGAAAAGGTCTGCGTGACCCTGGCCACGAGCGTGTAACATCAACCACATCTCAATCCACGTCAGAGACCAGACCACCAAGATGGCAACCAGATGTCTACATATCGTTGCTGCGTACCCTCAATGTTCTTAAGGACCCACCATAAATATTGGGATTTTTATGGTTAAGATCCTTCAGACCAAACAAGCATCTTTTATTTCCAGTGTTCTTTACATTTTTGTCTACTACGGGAAGATACGGGAAAGTTAGATTTTCTCACATTCGGTATCTTTCGTTAGCAACTTTCTTTCAGGGGCGGTTAACATCCTTTCTCACCCACCAACCTAGAAAATTAGCCAATTGACAGCGAAGTCTATTTCCCTCGCTCTCCTAATGAAAACATGTCCTTAACAAATCAGCTCTTTTCGTGTCCTTAGACCCAACCATCACTAGCTTTCCTCCGCCACATCGTCACTAAACTTTACTGATTTTCCATCCTTTGAACAGTCAACATCTCTTTACCGGGTTTCTACCCTTAGATAAGTCGCCTACTTAATTTATATAAAGTTGTTAGAGAAAAGTGTAATTTATACGTGTCAATTCAGTGTATACTCAATTGTGACTATCAAGTGCATAATAAAGTGTAATAAAAAGAAAGTTAATAATTGTACTACGGCTCAACCTTCTTGTTTTTATAATCTGAGCCACAAGTTTACGTGACAAGCGGTTACGGAACACGTGCGTGGTGGGGCTAAGACAACAGACAAAGGAATGCTAAGGGACAAAGTCAGTGTTAGTTGAGAAGTCAGAGTGTGTGAGTTAAGAAGCCAGAGATAGTGTTGCTAGTGTCAGGGTAAATTTTACTCATTATGCGATAAGATAGCAAATCCCAAGCGCCTTATCACGAGCGACCACCGGGGTAGCATCCAGTCACTCTAAACATATGATACATCCGTATGACCAAAGCCTTTCTCCCACTTCAACAAATAAAAGAATATAAATACTCCTCCCAAAACCATCCTAGTCAGTCTGCAGTCCGCATAAGTCCGAACCACCCTGAACTTTAAAGTCTATCGTTGCGAACCGCGAACATCATAAAAGCTTTACCATTTGTTTCATTGTACAAGTGTGTGGAAATAAAGAACTCGATCTCCTATTTTGAGATCGACATTTTTTCTGTCATTCGTTGAATTATTACGCGACACTAGCGTTGTCGAGAGAGTGTGGTCCTCGTGAGAGAGAGCGTTGGATCCGTGGTGACGAGAGTGTAAATTAACTATTTAGTTGTCTAAATTATAGTACGTTGTTGTATATTTCTGCTTAATCCATTTATTGTGAATAAACCAATTGTAGTAAAGATGTTACGTTTGTGAAACGGCAATTTCGTGATTTCTTGTATCATTATACCTGACAAAATTGGCGATCCCTGCCAGGATCCATTCAACGCATCAAGAGGAAACTTCCGCGGGAACTCGATGGATTCTACAGCGAAGGACCACGGTCACCTTCTTGATCAAAAGAAGGATCCACGAAGAATCTCGGTAAGCTGGCTGTCCTAGATTGTCGAAACAGTAGAACCCGAAACACGTTCTGAAGATAACGACTCTTGCCCTGCTGAAAGTGTCGTATCTCTCAACATGAAGCCAACTGACAAGAGTATCGCAAAGCAAAATGAACTAATTGCTACTTTGATTGGACAATTTCAATACCTAACTTACGAGTTTATAAGCTTCAGAAATAGTAACGATGAAAACATTGCAAATATAAAAGAATTTATAGAAACTAACTATAGAAACTGCGCCATAGAAGTACGTAATCTTGCAAAAATTATGGAACTGAAATACGACACCGAAACCGACCAGCCACAAATGAGAAGCCATTTAGAAACAGCTGCCGATAACGTAACAGATAACAAAACTGACGCTTTACGAAGACCACGAACTACGACTAGTAACATTACAATTAGTGCAAGAAATGTCTGCGACGGAGAACGAGGCCTCCAAGCAGAAAAGGTCATACGTGCTGTTGAGACACTACGGGGTCGAGACGACGTAGGTGTTGAAGACTTTATCCTATCAGTCCGCAAAGCACGAGCCAGGTGCAAGGCAAGTGATAGAGATATACTATTAGACCTTATACTCGTGGAAAAGATAACCGGCAACGCGAAGAGAAATATACGATACCTGAAGATTAACTCCTTTGAAGACTTATATTTGTGTCTAAGACAATACGTATCAGCACCAGCCACTATCAGTTATTGCAGGAACAAATTGAAAAATTTAAAGCAAGGAACAAGAGAAAGCGTACAATCTTTCAACTCCAGATTTCGACGACGGTTCAATGAGTTAAATTATGCAGTTCAACACGAATACCGCGTGCCGACTGAACGACGCGTAGCTTTGGATATTGAAGAACGCGAAGCAGTAAAGACATATTTGCTCAATTTGCGATACGAAGTGGGACAGATGTTATTAGCTAGCGATCCGAGAAACCTGAACCTCGCCCAACAACTAGCAGCCGACAGAGAACAATGTTTACGAGAAGCAAATCGTGTTGTCAACTGCCCAAAGAATCAATTTGATAACACTACGCCCGTATCCAAACGAAACGCTACCGATCCACAACCACGAGCTTTCAGCCAACCATCAGGTGGTCGCATGAAACTAAAATGTTTCAAGTGTTCACGAATCGGACACACAGTCGAGATCTGCTACTCTCGAAATTTTCCATTCGCCAACCAAGGAAAGACCCCACCATCAGTAAACCAAACGGAGAATCCAGAAGAAACGTACCGGTTAACTCTACCGGAAGATTATTATTATCAATCGTATTGCAACGAAGAGACGGAGGAAGAGCCAGACTTCTCATTGATACCGGAGCTGGAATAAACCTTATAAAAGAAAAGGCTTCACTGAACGTCCAAACCTTCAGCCCAAAGATTTTCCTAATGGGAAATGACAAACACCTCACCGACAAAAACGTCACTAACGATAAATTAACCCTGGACGAAATTATATTACCATTGCAGAACATTAACAACAAGATAGGACCAGCTCAAACTCCAACTTCAACTCAATACATTGAAGGAAATCCCACGCCAATATGTTTTATCAACACAGGTAAGCAAATCTGTCAATTTCGTGATTTCTTGTGTCTCCTACGTGATAATACCATTCAACTTTTATTTGAAACATCTTTCGTTAAAATCATTACGTGCGCAGTAATCGTTACTATCGCAGCATTGTCACCGGTATCGACTTGACTGGTTTCATTTTTATGGGTCGCATGGGCCGAGTGACCGTTTCAGACATTAATCAGACACTCGAGAAGGCTGCTTTCGTCTCCATAAATTTCCCTGATTTAAAAGGAGACCAAACTTGATATTGTTATAATACTTTATAGCAAATTTTATACATAAATACAGGAAACATTCGATAATTGCACAAAAACCTATGCAAAGATAGAAACGATTCTATTCCTTGAAACTGACATCTTAGACATGCCGAACTAAGTAAACGACAATGCGAGTGAATGAGAAAGAGGCACTGAAAATCAAAGTGTTCAGTAAATATTAAAGGCGCGCGATAAGCTGGTACCTTTAACTCGAAAACCAAACTTTTTTATTTTTGATTTGTGAACAATGAAATTTTTAACAACAAAATTTTTTTTTAATTTTTCTTAAATTTTTCTGACGAAAGGACACCAAACACTTAATACATGATAATTGTATCAATAAGTAATATAATTCTAATGATATATAAAGTTGGGCCATGTTACACTACTCGATCGCGGCGGGCTGTCGAGATCCGCAGTTTTTTTTTTTTTTTAAATAATTTACATTCACAATTTGTCCCATTTGGACATTTGGTGAAATTTTTTAGCTGTTTGATTATCGTGTGGATGGCTGCCCTCAGCGGGGTACCATCTTCGTGTTTGTTAGGTTATATCCTTTGTGAGATTCGCAGTGTATCAGGAAAACCTTCCCTCGAAAATTATCCCATTTTTATAACAATGTCGTGTTTGGTCTCATATTAATCATGAAAACCTGACCAATGTGTTAGTGACATTTTTATTAACAAAAAATTCAAAACAAAAGAGTTTCATTGTTGCATTAGCATTAGTCTCGCCGATACAAAGAGGAAAATGCAATGCGTTCGAGCGATCTGTTCAATGTGTAGTATGCGTGTGATGCGACAAAAATCAAATTTCGGACCGTCCGCACGATAAATACGATGTTGTTACATGGCACGAGTGACACTTAGAACGCATCCATTTAAGATGCGATGCTTGTTTCGTACTGTATTGATAAATTAATTAGGGCTCAAGTATGTCAACTGCTAGACACTACATATCACATCTGATCATTTTAACACGTAACCAGCATTCCTGGCGAACGCGCTCATGTCGAACGTAACAAAGACTAGAAGAAATGAATTAAACTAATTATGAATTAAACATTATTCAAATACAATTAGTGACCATATTAATTCAGTTTCGTTAAGAAAAATATAAAGAAACGATGTATGAAATGCTTACTGTGTGAAGGTGGAACGTTGGAACATCTTCTTTAATACAGTACATGGTTTATCAAAATGGAGACATCTAACGAAATATTGTTTTTTAAAAATTGTACTGTACTGTACTGTAATTGTATTGTATATGTAACACGCGGAACGACGAACTGATACGGATAAAAAAGTAGGAAATTTTGTTTAATAAAAATTAGATTTACATTTTTGTGGAGCAACGGGTTGTACGAAAATAGACATTACGGTATCATTCAATTTTTCTCTGGACAATTTTTTTTCACATCTCTCACGAAATTGGAGATATAATCCGCCCCAATTGGGCGACACATTCTGTATAATATCTCCTCACCATAAGGTTACTGCAATCATTTTCTCGTTTTTCATATTCTTTCTTAATTCTCTCTCTCTCTCTCGGCATAAATTACATAATATTTTTTTATTTGTTCATTGTTATGTTAAAGATTAATGCTGTTTCGTAATATATGAATTTATTATTCTGCGCAAAGTTGAATTTGAAAATGTTACGCGACACAAATATAGTATCGTGGAATAATCATAAAAAAGAATCATTTGTTAGGAGCACGAACTATAGTGCAGATAGAAAGTTTTTTTTATTATTTAATTTTTACTTTACAATTTGTCTAGCTGGACATTCGGTCACTGCAGATAGAAAGTAAAAGTGCTGACGAGCCAGAAAGGATGGGAAATTCCAATGGGCCATGTGGCCCACCGATATGTCCGCAGTCCTTCAGAACTGAAGAAAATAGTCACTTGGAAAAGGGCAGCTAAAAAATTCTATCAAATGTCCAAATTGGACAAATTGTAATTGTAAAGAATTAAATAAAAAAAGAAAAAAAACTTGGAAAAAGCGCACGTAACCATTTTCGGTCATGGACGGCTGCGAAACACGTGCGTATGTTGTGAATACGAAAACTGTGACAAAGGAATGTTTTGGGGGAGAAAGTTAGTTGCGAGTTACTTGGGAGTTAGTTGCGAGTCATGAGTTGTTAGTTGTCACTCAGAAATTAACTAGTTGTACTAATTTAATTGTTTTAGTTGTATTACACTACTACATTAAGAAATAGCTCTAAGTTAAAAACCGTAGTTTTCTGTATCAATCATTGTAAATAAATCTATAAAATAAATAAGTCACTATACCAATAACTTTACATTACTAGATACCCTCATTTTAAAAAATAGAAATGATCTAAAGAGTTTTGATGCTGTTTCAGCGGCCTGGATTATCATACTTGATATCACAGGTAGATGTTGCGCCAACATTACAGTTAGCTTCCTCGTCAGTGATGATACTGGCGAGAGTATTGTTGAGATATGTATAATTTTCTGTGCTGGACTAGGTTAAATAACTATTTCAATATTAATTAAAAGTGTAAATTTTGTGTTCCTATAACATTATTTCGGCTTCAAAGATCCAAAATTTTCAACAAGTATAAACTCTCGACTACACCCATAAAATGCAATAACAAATTTTGGCTTCAGAATGATTCAGAAGAAGATGAAGACACTGAAAATATAATTATAGCTTGTATCACTTCTACGTCGGATAATTGAAAGACGGGATAACCAAGATACCAGTTAATTAAAATCGTTGATAATTGGATTCCGGTTAATGGAGGCTCCCATTGTATTCTGACTTCTCCTTATCAAATGCAGGAATTTATGGCATAGAATTCCGTCCATCAGAAACGTAAGCACTGGCGGTAAATTCATGATAGTTGCAATATGACCATTACAACATTTATTGTAAGTATAATTATATTATACATTGCTCTCGAAAATTGTAATTACAGTGACGGACGAAAGAAAGTTTCATTATTTTATTATAATTTTATTATACTTTAGAAGACGGGATTTTACTTTACTATATCTTTCAAAATAGATTATTGTTACTAACATGCTGGAAAGTATTTAATATAAAATTAATAATAATATGCAAGTTTCAATTTTGAACACGTTTTCGATTACAACTGTATGTTGTCGGCTAGTTTCTGGCCGCAAATTCATCATAAAAAAATGTAGCATTTTTCTTGCAGGCTACAACTGAAGGTGGCTACGACTGGTTGTGTAAGATATGATCCCTGTTGACCTAATTCTGCGATCTGTCTTAATAGATAATACATTGCTCGCCATGTGATACACAACGTGATGGACGGAGAATCCACAATAGCCGCAAGTATGAATAATACTGTGTGTATCATATAACGCTTTTCAGTAAAATACGGTGCGAAAAAATACACTTTTGGAGAAAGAATATATTCATCAATACGTAAACGATCTTATCACTATTCTATAAAAAAAAATGCAGTTTCGATCAGAAAGAACCGGATATTTGTGAGTATTGCTACAGTCAACGTGTTAAGCTATACCTGAAAAACATCCAGACGTATTTTAGCTGAAAGATAAGATTTTGATAAATGGAGCAAGGAATGTCATCGTCAACAGGCTAGTATCAGCGGGACTGGATAAATTATTACGTATTTCAAATAATAAATAGTATATTTTATTTTACATCATCATCATTATTTACTAAAAATGTTTTGTATTATAACATTAAATAATAAAACAAGCTACCTCGGCCAACAACAGTGTAAAAATCCTTTGTTATCAAACACTAATTAGGCCGATCATAACCTACGGCTGTCCGATCTGGTATAACTTAACAGCGTCGTTAATGGAAAAAATCCAAATATTTGAAAGAAATTGCATCAGAGCTCGTCTGAGTACATATAGATCTGAACATAGTGATTTCAAAAAATACGTTAAAAATGCGGCGTGGTAGTGCCGGACTCTAGCTGACTAAAACCTCCACGATGACCGTCCCGGCTGCGATCGAGAGAGGCCCGGCAACTGGTGCAAAAATAAAAGGATCTAGGATTTAGTCAACATACACCGCATCCTAAAACTGGTAAGAAATCACTTCGCTCAAGCTGCAAAGATAAAAAAACGTAGCTTAATTTTCAGTTCTCTATTTCCAAAAGAACTATACCACAAAAGTACACTCAAAACAGGCTATACTCCCCCAGGAAGCGTTCTTATACCTAGATGAGAAAAATTGCCTCCAAGATCAAAACAATATACCCATAATTTACCACATAAAAAGAAAAATAGGAATTAAAACAATACTTTACGAAGAATATTTAAATGGACAGACCATAGATATTAGGTGGTACAATACGGTTCTCCCGCACAAAGACACAAAAGACGAACAGAAAAAACATAAAAAAGTATTGATGCATATCGAAATCATAAAAAGAAAAAGAAATGAGAGAACCGCAAAACGTCAGCAACATTCAATCTCTCTCCTTGTAAAATAAGTGTAAATATTATAAATAAATCTAAATGACATCCCCCTTACCCTCCCTACTCCTCCTCCACCACCACCCTTCCCTCAGTGCCTTAGCTCCACAGGAACCAAAAGTAGGCTACCGATCTGTCCTGTTTTGCGACCAAATTTTCAAGATAAAGGAAGAATGAAAAGACAGTATCGTATAAAAGTACCGCTTTTGAGCGGCTTGAATTCAATTATAAACTGTAATGTTGAAAATGTAAATCAGACAGAAAATATTGTATCGCTACGTCGCACCGTCGCGTAACGGTACTTTTGCCAAAACCACTTTCTAATAGAAATTCCTTGTTTATTGAGAGTATGCATATGTAATGTATAGTTTCTTGGACAATAAACGTTATATATGTCGGGTTATCGTTAGAATTGAGTGCGCGTAACAATTCTTCATTTGAATTAGCCATCGTTTTGTACAACGGAGATTATATTTACAGGTATAAATATGACTTTTTACAAAGTTTGACGAATAACCGTGATGTTTAGACACGCGAGTGCTATTGACAATGTTCTTGGATTCAATAACGAATCCACGGTCAACGGGATAACTCTTTACTAAACGTAGAATACTTTGAAGCATAAAATACGTTTGCTGGAACGCTCGGTATATACTGCTCGATATGTAACTTTCCAAGGCGATCGCACGAATAACAGACTGATGAAAATTTTCCTCTCTTTACGATTGCGTTCCTTTGTTATATACTGGTTGTAAGCATCGAGAAAGTTCCAATCGCCGTTGCTAGGCAGTTTCTGCTTGGAGTTTGATTATCAATGCAACGTGTGTCCCATTATATTGACACCTCCAAGGCAAAATCACACGTGGCTAGACCCGTTCTCGAGGCCGTATGCCGCCACAACCACATTCCTAGGGAGAACCACACAACCACTCCACACCTCCGTCAGGCAAAACGTCCATCCCGTGACCGTGGCTACGTTCGGTGACCAGTTGTGTCACCTCGAGCCCAATCCCACTATCACAAATCTCGAGCAAATACAATCGGACTGAACAACAATAATTGCTTAATTACGGCTATGATAGAATTTAGGCTAAAGTATTAGAGGACTTTCCCAAAATTTCAGAGGAAAAGCTCCGGTGTCCTTTCATCTCCGACATATATATATAAAAAAAAGTACACGTTCTCGTCCTATCACAAAAGTTAAGCAACGCTGGACGCGGATAGTACTAAGATAGGTGCCGCTTGGGGACTCTGTGTGGTGGTGACCTTTTCTGTTCTTCTCTTCAGTACTTTTTTCTTTTGTTCAAAATCTGTGGTCATATATATCGCGTTAAACATTTATTTTTAGTATTACCTATTAATTTTAATGGTCATTCGCCGCCTTCTTCGCGCTTTTAATTATGCTTATTTGAATTTCAGTCGCGTACTGCTGAATTACGTACTTCTCATAAATCGTTGTCTAGTATACGAGCATGATTGCGTGTATGTTGAATACGGTGTTCTGCGCTATAATTCATGAATTACACAACAGACCTAACGCGTCGTTCATCTATTTGTCTGTTGCACTGCTTCTTGCGGTAATTTTAACTTTCAACATTTTCTAGTCAAAGTTTACACAAAAAATAATTTATCATTTTTATTCCAATTTGTACTCCATAGATGATGACATGGTAAATTTGTCAACATATACCGAACTTGATAACAAATGTTTACTACATAATCTAACTCACTATTTCTTTTATGGTTAAGCGAATATTTACTTTGATGTTAAAGAGACAATGAAGATAAAGCTACAGTACCTAATTCCAGCATTTTTCGGTCGTTGTAAAATTATCTGAATGGGAAGAACATAAACAGTTTAGTTCTCTTTTTCAATCAAAACCTGTCTTTTCATATAAAGATGCAATGGAAAAGTTTCCAAAGTGGTAGAATAATCGTAGAAAATAACAGATTTTATATCTGTCACTTTACATAACCATAACATGACCCGTCAGATATGACAACGACACGGTAAATTATTATACGCATAAAATCTACCAATGGCCAAATTATGTGACATAAAAAACTTAATGGATAATCTTACAAAGACGAGTATGTAGCTTATAATGGCACAAGATTTCTTCGAAACATAAAGCTTCAGCCTCAAACATCATCTGACAAAATCTCAAGATAGATAGCACCGGTCAAAGGTACATTCTCCAAGTCGTCGAGATAATTTATCAGGACTTTGCCCATGGGTCTTAGTGCGAATCCTTAGTCCGCTTGATATATTTGTATATATATAGCAGCACGTGGCTGACAATGAGTGATGGATGATGCATATACGCGGTCAGATGGGTCGGAAACCATTACGTTTTATCGACTCCAATAGAGATGATCACCGTACTGAAAAACTCCTCCAGCGAATCGAGTTCAAGTAGTTTTTTGCACACGAATTTTGCTCGACTAGCTGAAGTTACTTCTGGAGTTACCATCCTGCGTTTTTACCATAGTATGTGCGTGTCAAAAATACTTTCATGTACAGTTGGGACAAAGATACGTGGACAGATAATGAGAAATGTAATCAAACTAATATCGATTTTACATATTTTTATTTATTATATATCCTTAGAGTACATAGATCATTTAATAAGTAATTGAAATTAATACATTCATTTTTGCATAAATAGGCCGTATTTCATGAAATTTCATTGATAAATATTTCCACTACGTGTCCATTTATTTTCGTTCCCGACTATAAAGTATTCGAATACTATTAGCAACTTTGTATGTATATTTTATACAAAACATTTTGAAATCTCATTAATACTGTAACGAGACGCGATTCTATTAATAAAATTTGAAACGGTTTTAAAAATGTATATAGAAGTTTCAAGATATTTATTAAGACACTTTGCAAAGATTACCAAAATATTTGAACAGTTAATTATTCATTATATTAATTATTCGTTGTATTGATAAGGCACAATATTTAGTGGAACCATCTTTAGTATATATTGTATGTTTGCAACTACTACTTATGCTATATGTTAATTTTTCAGTAATTGTAAGTGTATATTTAAAATAAATGTTTTGTGCCTTTCATAAATATTTTCGAATTTTACTGTCGCGATGATCACGATAGTCGTGTCCCGTTAGAATGCTAATGAAATTTGAAAAAGTTCCGTATAATGCAAACAATGTATTCATAAAAATTTTCTGTAATTAATGCTCCAGTACCTTCACGAGCCACTGTAAATTTAATAACAAATAACAGAACATGAAGGAGCTAGTAAAAGAGTGCATAAAGGAAAGAGAGAGAAGCTGGGGAAATGGCCAGGAAGGGAAAAGAGCAAGAAAGAGAAAGAAGGAACTAGAAGAGATGAAAAATTGAGGGACACAGGGGGAAGCAGGAGAAGAGCAAGAAAGGTTGACAGTAGACCAAATTATAGAAGAAAGAAGGAAGAGAGAAACAGAAGAGAGGGGGAAAGGATAAGGGAACCCAAATATAACAGATACTACAGAAATATAACCAAAGATGAGATACCAAAGTACTTGGAAGGGAGGATGAGGTGGAAGGACAGGAAAATTATAGCCAGATTCAGGTGTGGAAACGAGACCAAAGCGAAGGAATACTGGAAAGAGGAGAGAGAAAAAAGGTGCAGATTATGTGGAAGGGAAGAAGAGGACCTGAGACATGTAATAGAAGAATGCGAAATAACGGGAGGACCAAAAGACATGGAAAAAACACTGAATGAGACTGGAGAAGGACTAATAGAATTAAAAGCAATAATAGAGAAGAGAAGAGCAAGGGCGATACAAGACGGGGAGGAAGGACAAGAAGGTAGCACAGCAAGGAGACAAAAGACCAAAGTGACAATAATGTGTAGTCATAAGTTGCAATAGTTTGTAGTCATTAGTTTTAGACGCTAGAGGTAAGAATATGCTAAGGAGTGCAATACGATAAATGTAAGAATTGTAATCCGAAAGTTCGTCCAAAGCCGAAAGGCACGGACTAAGATAAATAATAAATAAATAACAGAACATGAAACTCATTTCAAACAAACAAAAACAAATAGAAAATATCTTATCTTTGACGGGCAGGGAAAGGGCATAAGCCGGGATTATTAGCTTTGCAAAGAAGACTTATAATATTTAAAACGCGATGTAAGAGATCAGGTGTTAGACTTTGAACGTGAAAGTTGAAAACATATTTATATATCCCATTAGACTTTCAAAATATACATCATACTCGATATAAAAGGATTTTTCTTTTTCCGAAAATGATGACTTATACTTTTCCCAAAATTTGTAAATTTGTTTCCGGTATATATCATTAGGATCACGGATAAAAAAGCGGGGAGGAAGTAAAATTCTTCCCAGGAAGTAAAATTTTGCCCAAAATCTGACTTACATTCTTTTGCCCACCGACCAGAGAATATATTTATGTAAACTTTCTTCAGTGTTTTTCAAATGTTCGGTGAATTCTTACAGTGAGCTGCACGTATTACAGGACACTTTATATAAACGATAATTGACGGATCTTATACGAAGAGATTGTCTTAAATGTTAAAGGCAAAGTTTACGATCGATAAGAAAGCTTCCGGCGAAATTGCATCCTCGAATCGTATTCGTAAGTTTGAACAATTACGGATGAAGGAAAAATTTTAGTCGGAACGTAACAATGCCTTTGATAATGACGTTACATTATTTTTCCTTTCTCCTCTTTCCGTGTTCTATCCCTCTTAATAGTTTAATTCTTCCTTTCAGGTTCTTCCTTGCTTTTGCCAACGTACTTTTCCGGACTACTTTTAATTTCTCGACTTTTTATTTGACCATTGAATCCACTTTGTGCGTTATCCTATTTAATATTAATACTGGTTTCCGTCATTGGCTATCAGTAATTATACCATTCTCTTTTGTACGGTTGCCTTTAATTTAAAAATTGTAGAATTTTTGGTATTCTTCTATCAATTTTTCTTTCCTCGACAATTCTTTGTAATAATTTATGTCATAACTGATACTTTATAACCTTCTCTTTAATTATTAGCAAACTAATTTTTAAAAAGTAATCTTAATATAGTAAATAATAAAATAATATGGATATATAATTTTTAAATTTATTTATTTACTTATTTACTGATATTGTGTAAAAACTAGCTTTCATAATGTACAAATAATATACAAATATAGATATACCACGATGTTCGCATATTAGTGTCGGCTAGCGCACGGGAAGTGCTCCAAATCGGACTCCGCCTTTTGTATCGGATTTCCGAGCATCTATATTGTCAAAAATGTGTTCTAGACTAAAATCAAGCGGCAATTAATGTATAAGTGAAATTATTCAGAACGTTGACTTTAATAAAATATATCAAGATCAGTCAACATTGTAAACTTTTCTATATACGGTTACTTACATTAATATTCGAACACAACACTATCTCTGTCTGTATCTTTGTTTGTATTATTGTACAGTAAGATTTAATTGTACAATAAATTTTTGGCAAAAAATCCTCTTTATTCCTTAAATTCAATGCAGTCCTTTTTTTACATATTTTAATAATATTTACGATAATTAATAGTAACAATATGTTTTTACAATTTCACGACAACTTTTACCCTTTCCTTTATGATAATTTGGTATATTATAAAAATACCGATGTTCATTTCTTTTGGAGCTAATTATACGAACTAAATCTATTTAACAGTTCGAACTGTTTCGAAGAATTCCTAGGTTGAAAACGTAAACAAGTGTTCAAATATTATTGCATTATGAAAGTAAGACAACTTTTGTTAAAATGTTATTATGCAATTAACAATTAGTGTTAGAAGGAAGGTATTTTAAAAATACAATAAATGATTCATGTTCTCGTAGAATAAATGATATTATATTTAAATCATATTCTTTTATACAAACCAATAAATACAGAGATAGTGCTGTGTATGAATATTAATGTTAGTTTGCAATTAGTAACATGTAATTACCCGCTCCATTTTTGTCACGATACACTCCAACTGTATCATTCAATTATAATCTTTTGCTTCTTTAGAGCATGGAAAAAACAAGTGTCCCAGCAACAAGATCCGAGTAAATTCTTTAGGAGGCAATGCACAACATAATTAGAAAATAATTGGGTATCAATAAAGCTAGCAAATAAGTATGTCATTCCATAAAGAAAATTGAGACAATACTTAACGTCTTTTTATACGTTTTATATACAACTCGTATAGAAAGTATACAAGATTGAAAAATCTTGTAAATTAATCAATTTTCAATAAGTATCTTAATACTTTTTTTATAAAGAATGCAGAGATCCAGGTTTTATAATATTCGAAACAACGCCATTCTCTCAATGGGCATTTAAACGCATTTAACACGCTGGATCACTCAGAACCGCTTAATTTTGTCTAATGAAATTCTTTTCCATTTGCTACAGCTTCAGGACCATAGCTTGTCCCAAATACGTGGAATACCCTATATATAAATATATATGTGTACATACACGATAAGAAACGGAGCTTATAAACCTTCCGTTCGCTAGATCTCCTTTCTTTTTGCCGTTAGATTTTCACTTATACATATATATATTCGTCGGAGATGAAAGAACACCGGAGCCTTCCCTTTGGAATTTTGGGAAAGCCCCTTAACACTTTAATCTAGATTCTACCATATCCGTAATTAAGCAATTGTCGTCATTCAATCCGATTGTAGTTGTTCGAGATTTGTGATAATGAGCTTGGGCTCGAGGCGACAATTAGTCGTCAAACGTAGCCGCAGTCAAGGGACGAACGTTTGTCTAACAAAGGTATGGAGTAATAATATAACTCTCCTTAAAAAGAAATAGTTGTAACACTCGGCAGTAAACATTCCAACGGTTTTTGTCGCGTGGCTCGCCACACGCAGATCCTATTCTCCGGGTAAGATGATTACCAGATATCGATGCATCTCCACGGTACATATTCAGTTAGCCTGAGGACCCGTTATAAATCTTAAGATTTAGTTAACAAAAGTCCTTCAAACAGACAAACAGTCTTTGTCCCAATTGCGGGAAGATAGAGGAAACCTACTTTCTCACGAACGGCGCTTCCCGCTAGCAACTTTCCCTCAAGGGCGGCTAGCATCCTTCTCTAACCACCAATATGGAAATTGACCAATTAACAGCAACGTCAATTTCCCTCAGTTCCCGAACGAAGGCATCGCTCCACGAATCCGATGATCTCGTGTCCCTAGACACACCCCAATATAGTTTTCCTCTGCAGCATCATCGTGACGGAGAGTCATTCTCTCGCGAGGTCGCATTAGCGAGTTCCATAGTGTCTTTGCGCTCGGTGGATATTCTATGTTTTAACAAAGAATTAGTTGAGCAACACTTGTACCGTAGACAAGGAAGTTGAGTACGACTTGGACTTTGGAAGAAAGCGCATTTTGTTATCCCATTGACCGCGGATTCGTTATTGAACCTAGGATCATTGTCATTAGCGTCTCGAGTATCTAATTACCGCGGTTACTTGTCGAAATCTGTAATAATCATATTTGCACTCAATATCTTCTCTATTGCATAACAACAGTGTCTAATCACAACGAAGATTCGTTTCACGTCCCTAACCCCAACCCTAATCATAACGTGAACCCGGCATATATATAGAGTATTCCACGTATTTGGGACAAGCTATGATCCTGAAACTGTATATATATATCGATTCACTAATTAGAAGACGATCCTAAAGGCACATATATAGATATAAATATAGATACAGGTATATCGTGCATGTATAATGTTTGTAAAGATAACAAGGAGGTTAAGCAAAGGAATGTGGGTTTTGTTGATTATTTCTAATAGATCTAATACAATCATAAAGATAAGCACACATATTGGCTGAGAGTGTCACATATGTAAATAAAGCGATATAGCAATGCATGGTGGTCCGGTAGCCAATTTCTCATCTCTTTTCCATACTTGTATTTACATCCAGAGCTTCAAACCTCCGAAAGTGATAATAATCGATTCACATCTGGCCTTTCATACGTTCAAGATTCATCTAATGAAACTTTTTCACTGGTCATACCAAAAAGCGATGAGATTGTCGAGAAAATTGAAGTTCCTTTTCAGTTTAAAGATTACATAATCTACTTATGGCGTGATGTTCAACTTTGCAACATCGAGAATAAAGTCACGCAAGTTCTCTATCACGAGGCAATCGAATTTATATTTATTCTGGAACGAAGGGGACTCTGGGAAATTAAACACAACAGTAAAATTTTGTTATTGAGTGATACTTTAGAAAATTATAATATTTCAGATTTTAATCTTTCACTTCATGAATATGCATAGATGGATAGATGACATACTCGTGATTTTTGCGAACGAATTATCATATGAAAAAATGTTATTCTACATTTTCACTAATTTGTCATAAGAAATCTCGTGCCCGCTTGTACAGGCTATCAAAAAATTATTTGTCATGTTTTGGGAGGTGATTTTATACCTCTGGATCGATGGAGATTTACCGAAAAAGTAGCTGCAAAATTGACCTTTACCTTGCACGTCAAGATTAAATTTCTTATTGCGTTCTATTCTACCTATAATGAGAATCAAAAGTTTCAAAGGAGCCATGGGTCGCACTTTAACGTTCTCTTAGAAAAACATTTTAACATTCTAATCATTTTCAAACTCGTCTACTTGTAGCGTGCTTCGATTTTGCAGTCAGATGCTTGAAAATAGCACCATTATAACTCATATCTTCCTTCCTTTCGTTTTCGCTATTTAAGCAGCCCCGGACTCGTATTACTACAATACATTCTAGTCAAGTTTCTCGCCAAGATTACATATTGATTTTAGACGAGAAAAACCATATTCAACCCGATGTTTTAATTGCTATACGGATGTAATGTATCCACCCGACCTACGAATAATTCCTCTTATATCCAAATCCGCTGATGTCGAAACTACTGAACAAGGAGGCCGCAAATGAGGAGCAGATCTGCAGTCGATCAACTACTGCAAGACGGAGCACCATCATCGACCGACCTACCAATTTCTCCATCATCTAACGTCCACGCGCAATCTTGGGGAGAAACATAGGGGAAATGCGAGACCGGAGTTGCTTAAATAGCGAAGAAGAAAGACTGAAAGAAAGAAAGGGAAAGAAAGCATAGATGCTATTTTTACAAAGCAAAATCGAAAACGAGCGATTGATTTGTGATCCATGGTTCCTTTGAGAGTTTTGTTTCTTGTGATGATTTCTACGAGATGCGATAAAAAATATTGACATTGAAAATTATGCTCAAGGTCAATCTTGCGATTCACTTTTTAAACAGATTTCCACCAACCCGAAGAAAGTGTAGAGTCACCTCTAAAAACCAACAAATAATTTATTGACACCCTGTACATGCTATTTGATCAGATATCGTGTAAAATTATTAATATTAGATAGGGGATTACTGGAACTGTTCTGTAAGCAGCATATAGGGGTTGATATCTTATACAAGAATAGATCAAAAGCGTTGAATAAAATGTTTGATCCAGACTTTCGCAAAAATTGATTTGAAAATTTGGCAAGCGTTGAAATTTAAACGAGCAGTTTTATTATAAATACTTTATATAATCTGCAATTTAAAAACTTGATAACTTTACGGACATAAATTTTTTTCATTTTCATCTACCTGTGTTTTGCAGCTGTCACCTACATTGCTAATATATCTGAAGATTACAAGGAAAGAACATGTTTCGTGTGCGTATTACGTGCACGTGTGTCCGATATCGATGACAGTGCGCTGTAACTTGTCATCCGTCGAATTAATAACCCTGGATGACTGATTCACGGGAGAGAGTAGTGATTGAATGCGCGATGAACAATCAAGCGTTGTACGTCACCGACCGATGAGAAGCTTTCAAATTATCTCTAACTACCGAGACGGAATTTACTAATGCTTACTACGAATGATTGTACGATAAGATGCTGCGATGCGATATACGACTGAACGTTACGTATTGTTAACGTACTCTTCCGTGAACGCCTATCGATGACTCGCACGAGACCGTTCACTGATCGTTCACTGATTAAAGCGATGCTTCGTTTTACAAATGCTTGGAGATAATGTTTACAATTGAAGAACTCGCACAGAAGTGTCAACTGATCGTTTAGGTTGATAGGACAATTATATCTCCACGAATGATTGGAAATGTTGACGACTCAAGGAATAGAGATGGATGTGCTCCTTCCAAATACCGAAAGATCGTCATGTTTCTTCGCTTCGTATTCGATGGAGGAGATGTTAACCATTCGGAGGCACGGTCGAGGCGGAGCTAGTCGTTTTGAATGATTCATGCGAGACTAATTCTCTGATTGATGTTCACGTTTGAGCGATTCGTACCAGACTGTCCGACGCCACGTGGGTGTCACATAGAATTCAGGGTTGCATGATAAAAGAAAAGAATACTAAGTCGTAACCCAACTATTAATCTTCTTTATTATAAATCCACCACTTACAAGCAGTAGACTGACACTGAACCGGGGTAAAGGGCTGCACAAGAACTGTCTGAAGTCGCGGCTTATATACATTTTGGTTTGAGGATGTTGAAGGGCTCGGTGTAGGTTGTGATGTGGAGAAGTGTCCGAAGGTCAGGGGTCGATGTCTTATCTATGATGTAGACTAAGATGTGTCATAACCTTCTGTGTAGGTTATGATAATAAGGTGGTGATGTGTCCAAAGGAGTCCGAAGCTCGGAGTCGATGTCTGATCTCTGATGTAGGTTGAGATGTGATTGATGTTACATGGGATTCGATCGAGCGTCCAACAAGGCCCGAAAAGGAGATCCAGAAATATCGCTTTTCTGCTGATCACTGATTGCTTTTTACGGAACGCAAAAAATGGCCAATCTGCATGCTTGCTCGCAAAGTGCTGGTCACTGCACTTTTGTACGCTAGAAACGCTGAAGATTCTGGGCGGGATGAGCGTTAGCGATAACTGAAAGAGCGTAAGGCTTCGATGTTATTGGGTCGCGGTGCTTCGTCCGGGTGACGCTCTATCGGACCATTACGATCTACTAAGAAGCCATTATTTATAAATAGCAATAGCCGTTTCTCGGCAATTGAAACTACGATGGATATACAAAATTTTTGTTCCTTTGAACGGACAAACATGATAAGTCACATTTTCTACATTTTATAAGCAGTTTTAGAATTCACTATGTCGACAATTAATCCCATATTACCGAAATTGTCTTAATATTTGATTTTGACACTAAACATGTGTTCTTTTATCTACTTTTAGAAATATTGCCAGACATAATACTGCGATATCGAAAATGCTAAAATATTTCTTCTCTTAAAAATTGTGATCTTAATTTCCATAAAATTTCAGCAACTCACCAGCTATTTTTAAGAGTTACATCGTTATATCTATCAAGTTACTTTCATTTTCAATTATATCATATTAATGCTGTTTAATCATAAAGCGACATAAAATTAGGAAATCAACAAAAATGTAGTTATTATGTTTTTCTCTTATTATCGTCATTTATGACGCCTTAGAAAAGAATTAAACACTTTGTTTCGTAATAGCAGTTTTTTCTTTAATTTTATAAATAAATTCGTTCATTCTACATTTTGTTCCTTGTCTTTCCAATATTTATGAGGCCATTAAAATCATAATCTCTTTATGACATAAACCATACAATGGCTGTATGTACAATATATGAACATGAACATGCTCAACGTAACTAACTGTATGAGATAGCATAGTAAGACTGGTTTGCCTTGTGCTGTACTATAATTCCACTAAATTCTCATCTCTCGAAGCTTGCGAAATGTTGATTGTGTGAAGCACGAGTAGTTGCCTTTGTTCGCAGAAAACAATGGAACAATTTGTTACTGTTGTAAAGAATTTTTCAAAGTGTCTTACATTCAATTGCGAATAGGTATTGTACTATAAATTTTGGAAATCTGTGGATCAGCAATATCCATTTTATTCTTCCGCCCAACATTTTTATAAACATTCAAACGATTTCAAGTATAAATTCCTATGACGAAATTATTCGATGCTTTGGCGCTGAATTTTTTTATTAACAATAAACTTGGTAAAAAACGAGTTTATTATTGACTCATGTAGAAGGAAAGAAAAAGGAACACGTAATAATAATAATAATAATAATAAATAATAGAACACGTAAATGAAACTATAAACGCATGAAGCGTTACGCTATAGCTACATTGCCACATATCTGATACTCTCACAAATCTCAATAACATTATATATCAAATTATAATACTCATGTCTAAAAAGATATAATCAAGAATCGGGAGAAAGAAAATGGGATATGGCGCCAGAAAAGTTATAGCAATTCAGTAACCTTTTCCATAGTTATCTTGACACTTGTCCTGATACTAGTTTTATAACGATTAATATACAGGGTGTTCCGTCTAATGTGACGCAGTTTTTCAACCACTTGCGGTGGTGTAACGAAAAAAGTATTTGAGCGAAAATTTTCGGCTATCGAGTGCACAATAAATGATGATAATAAAAATATCGAAAACAGCTTATTTTCGTAGCAAGATTAACGTGATAAATGAGACATATTTTTTCTCATTACAACAACCTAATTGTATAATTATATAACAATTTCAGACAATCTATAAACGTAATAATTTATTATTATTAGATACTTTTAATGATTCTCGTGAGGCAAGACGATTTACTTCAATTTCGTAATTAAGTTTTCTCTTTTTTCCATTGAAATTCATTGGTTTTGGTAATTGGTCTTTAAATACATCTTCATTAAAAAAATTTAATCCTTTACATTCAGTAGAAAAATTATTTTTATATTTTGGGATCTTTCGCATCCTTAGATACTAATCCTTAGATACAAATACAAACACAAAATCATAAAGATGAGTCTAGGAGAACTTTACTAAAATTTATATTGAGAAGTATAATCATATATAAGTTAATATTCATTTCACAAATGTGTATTTTGGACTTCTCTTGCACAGTAAATTCAAAAACATTCAAATCAAACACCTTAGCTTTCCTATTCGAAAAATGTTCAAGCAGACTTACAAAAAAGTGAGAGAGAAATAGCGAAAGAATAAAAGTAAAAGTTGGAAAAATTTGTTAAAAATTTAGTTGCGGAAAGATATGATAAATAATTAGGACAAATAAATTAGATTGTTTCTAAATGTCTACAAAGTATGTGTATACTCATGTAGAGTATTATGATTTTTGAGAGATAAAACGGAGCTTCAAATATTTCAACATATTTTGAAAAATGAATAGAAGTGACAGATACAGTATTTCAATTAATTGTAAGAAAAATTGAATAGTTCGCTAGTTTTGAAAATAATATTTCTATATCAAAACGCTGCGATGATGGCAATAAAAATTATTTTTCTAATCTCGTGAAACGTACAAAGTCAAACTGTGAAAATAAAAGAACCGAATGCTATCTTCTGAATTGAAGGAAACAATTCTCCTCGATAAAAATCTCTGTGGTTTACAACATCATTAATGATTGATTACATCGCGTACCAAATCTATTGATTCAACGATGATTTTAGATAGGGGAACTGGAACTTACGATTCTGCGTACTATTAGAAACAATTGGCACGATACATTTGAAAGAATCTCAGGAAACAAATCGTAAGAGAATAAACGAAGTGGACATTTGAGGTCAAAAGCAAACCTTTTCAAGGTAAGCACGAAAATAAGCGAATAAATAATATAATAAATAAATGGAATAAAGTTCCTTTTCGGTTAGTGTTTTCATTATTTATTTATTTAGTTATATCAGTTCTATAAAAGAAACGTCTCGTGCGAAAGCTAACTATCTGCAGATGGAAAATTATGACGAAGTTGTATTCTCTTTCTCTCACCGACATGCACTGCTACGTTGTTTTGTATCTATATTGGACTTTCAACCAATACACGTGCTTAACTTTACAATCGTATTAGGTTTGTTAAAAATAAGCAATCAGACCGGTACTTCTTCCAGAGGACTTCTTTCCATCTCTGCACATTGAACTCGTTAGCCGCCGAATTTACCTCAACTAACCGATTCACGAGTGAGAATGGCGGATGTTCCGACTGATGAACTATCAAGTACACAAAGGAGTGTTCTCTTACGAAACATGAGCAAGTGTTGAAAAATATTATCGAATGGAAGGTTCAAACAGGACTTTACTCTCCGACTACTGACCGTGCGTTCTATTCCAGAATTCAAATGGAAGTGGCTTTGCTGGACTCTACCGAGCGTCCAACACCAAAAAACGGAAGTCGACTCTCCGGAAGTGCTCGCGTTCGTGACACGCTCCGTTATTGAACACACGATAGATAGATGGGTAGAAACGATGGATAGAAAATAAAGAGCATGATTGCAATTTGTTGGAATACAACGATATTACACACATAGACGCAGATAATCTTATACAAACATCTACATAGGCATTTGAACAGGACACTTACACAGGTCATACTCACTACTGTATAGAGAGTGGGGTTCAAAATCTTTAAGGGACCACGGGTCACTACCTACAGTCAGTCTGAGAGTAACTGGCCAACTGTCAACAATCCATAAATTCTCTACCTGCATACTTTGTTAATTATACCATATCACTCACTTATATTTTAAATACATTTGGTTCTGTAATTCTGTTTAACCCTTAGAGTGCTATGGATGCACATATGCGTCTGGCGAAAGTCATCGCTGTGGACTAAGGACGCATATATGCGTTTGTCAATTTTTCCGAGCACCTACACAGAAGTAATATTATTACGTTTGTGTGAGATAAATATAAATGCATTTCAATGTTAATGCCGCGTTCGAAGAAACTGTCTTTTCTTTTTCTTTTTTTATTTAATACTTTGCATTCACAATTTGTCCAACTTGGACATTTGGTAGAATAATCGTGCCGGCACAACACAATTATCAAGAAGAAAATGTGTTGTTTGTGCGAAAAATAAGAGAAGGAACGACAGAAAATGCGATGTCGGATTATGTATCGATGATTGTTTTGAAATTTTTCATACACAACTGAATTATTAACTTGTGTTATATTTATTAAATTTAGTTTTCTAGTTTATTGTTTTCTAGTTTACTACCCAAATTCTAGTTTATTGTAAATTTCAATGTTTATAATAAATAATTAATACTAAAAAATAATGCTCTTGAATCATTTAATCTCGTGCAAAAGAATTACTATAACTTATTACGATTTGCGCTTTGAATAGTCAATCAATAGAGTTCAGTATAGCGAAAAAGTATTCAGTCCACAGCGATCGTCAGCGCTGACAACGTGCCGTCCGTACGGATGGCATAGGCTCCGAGTATTCAGCACTCTAAGGTGTTACGTCGCGCGGGACATCTGCACGCCAGCCCTCGCTACCTGGCCGCCAACGGTCAACCTACAGCCATCCCGATTCTCAATAGACCCAATGACCCACCATAAAGACATTAGCCTTTAGCTGCATTGTCTCCACACATGTTTGCCAGTCCAATTGCATGTCTAGAGAATTCTGTAATTCTAGAAGTATTTTCAGGTTATGGCTGGGTCTTGGAAAAGTCCTTGAGTTTATTAGGCGCTCTTAAGAATCACGGAGAAAGCGGACAGTCACCAGATGGGAAAAGCTAACACATGTCCATCGGAAAAGACTGTTTCTTTCATCTGGAGCAAAGTCCACCGCCGCTCTACGTTGGTGGGAATCTTCTGCATATTCTGTTCATTAGAGTGGGTCATCACCAGTCAGCATCGCGGATCGTTACCCTCACTTCCTGGACGAAAAGTGTGAACAACGAATCCGCGTTCATCAGTCAAAGGGCACACCCACACCAAGCTTTCCTCCGAGACACCTTAAGGGCAGTCCAACACTCTCGAGCGGGCGCTCAAGCAGTCATCAACAGTTATACTCCCGGCAGTCGTAGTCTTAGTCTTAGTCTTAGTCGCAGTCTTAATTTTAGTCGAGTTCAGTCTCTCAAGCTCTCACTCATTCAACACGAGTTTCATACCTCAAATCAGTCAGATATACGCATCGGAGTAACCATTGTTCTTATATAAAGTTGTTGTAATAAACACTATTCTATACCTGTTAATTCAGTGTAATTTCAGTTGAACCACCCCTATTATCGTAACAGAAATCAGGGGATCGA
>NC_057782.1:2218533-2230888 GCF_014825855.1 Bombus pyrosoma
TATTAAATCCGTCGTTTTATTTATGAAGTAGGTTTCGCCATTATTTGTTATTTTTATCGTTGGTATTTGCTGTTGCATTTTATATTCTCGACCGTTTGGCGATGGGCCTGTCGTTAGTCCTTTGTTTTCCCACTTGTCGCACTTTCACTGAAGCACTGTTTCGCACGTCCGTCTGGCACGGCTGCTCGGGCAGCACTCAAAGATAAAATTTGATAAATTCTGCTTTACACTGTACAGGGTGGAAGAAAATTATATGTCGCAGCCATCATAGCGTGAATCTACACCTCTGGATCGGCGAGGATTTGTTTAAAAAAGGTACCGCAAAATTGATCTCAGCTCTGAAATTCAAGGTAAAATTTTTTTTTTATTCTACTCGCACGAGGACCAACTTTATCAGAGGAACCGTGCCTCGGAACTCAACCGTTGTCTTGACAAATGATGTTAAATCATCAATAGTTCTTGCGGCTATTTTATTTACAGTGTGCTTTCTTTCATAGTCAGATGCAAAGCAAATAGCCGCGTCGTTTCTCTGATAACTTATTGCAGCTCGTAAATAATACCTCAGTAGCCATATGTTGTTCTGTTGCTGATAACCGCGCTATCAACCGCCTAGTGTTATAATGCGAATTGTTTACATTTAAACGACGTGACGCAAATGGCTAATAGCTTTCTTCTCTGTTTACTGTCACACGCGGTAGTGAAATTTTTGATACGCGAGCAGCTGACAACATGGTGAAATATAATTCGTCACATGTTTCGTGCTATGAAACAGCAGGAAATTACACATTACTTCGGGTAATCTATAGAAATTCAGTAAGGAATAATATAATTCCACTAGTCCTCCTACTCATCGAATTGTATTATGCGTGCCCATTGATGGAACAGCAAGAGCGAGAACGATAATATGTTTTACTTTACGCTAATGGACGCGAGATCGATGTGCACCCGTCATGCAATGAAATTACGTACACAATATTAATACTTGATCATCAAATTGCTGGTTTCGCCGCTGAAAACCGCGCCAATCAGCAATTTCTATTTAATAGTGGCCTTCCATTGGGCCATTACTCCTCATTGAATTGCCATGAATTTGCAGATCTAATGCCTACTATTTTGTTGCTTCGTCAATAACACGCTATATACATCGTATATCTTGTTCCTAAATATATTTATATTGTAAACAAAATAGCTGCAAAAATTATTGAAACTTTATCATTTGTCAAGAGAATGGTTAAATTGCGACCCTTGAGAAAGTTGGTCTTCGTGGCGAGTAGAATACGATGCAAGCAAAAAAATTGGTTCTTGAATTTCAGGGCCGAGATCAATTTTGCGGTACCTTTTTTAAGCAAATCTTTACCGATCCAGAGGTGATTCACCTTATGACCTTTTAAGACAGATGATATTTTTAAACTTGAATTAAACGACTTGTTTGACTTGTTGAGCTTCTTAAGGATTATAACAGAAAAATTACTTTATTAGATGACGCATGAAAACAGTTTTGAAAGAATTGTAATCGATAGAAATCGCGAAGAAGAAAGTAAAATTGCAATTTTTTTACGTCTCATCTAGTAAACTAATCCAAATATTATCAGAAGCGACTATACAATATGTATGTACATATATAGAAATCACAAGAAGACAAGAAAGGGACTGCTTTCATATTCGTTTTCCTTACCTTCGATAGAATAGATTTTATAAAATAACAGTTAAAATATTCGCTGTAAACTAATGGTTTTGCAACGTAATTAACTCTTTATAAGAAATGTCAAGAGAATTGATTAATATCTTAATAAATATACGTGTATGGTTGCATTAAAAGAGAAGGTAGATTGATCTTCATATGTCTCCTACGTTTTTACCTACCTACGAAAAAGCTATTGACATCAAATTATGTTCCATTTCAAATGATTTAACTTTCGTTCGAAAGATTTCCCAGCATCATGAACAGTTTCGAAGATGTTTTCTGGGACCGTTTTAAATGGGATACCATTCAAGTATAAACTAAGCTTACATAAACGATTCTGCATAACCAGATTCAGTACATTTTTAATGTATTAAAAAATACAAAACACGTATAAAATATACTCAAAACACAGAAATCTTATGCATTTCTTCCACTATTTTTTCCTTTTATTATTGCTATTGCTAAAACGGTCCCTACGCGGTGAGATTTTTCTTGAGACGTGTCTCGAGACAAGATTTTATACGAAACGAGCCAATTCTCATGAGACCTACTGAAACCTCACGAAACTTACTTACAGCCAGTATCTGTTCTGACTTCGAAATGAAATGGCGTTAGAAAATTAGTTTCTGAAAAAAATGATTGCGATTGGTATAGCGATAGTTACGTGCATTAAAGGAAACTAGGTTCTATGTAAAAAGAGAAACTGGTCGAAAAATAGGCTGATGGCAAGAGATACATTTTCGTACGTAGCATTATTAAAAGCATTCGGACAAAACGAGCCAAAAGATTTTTAAATTATGTCCGAATAGAAAAGGTGTAAGTGCTAAAGAAAGCTTGATAATTACACTGGGGTATTTAGTTACTAGACAAAATTACGAGGACTGAAACTTTCCTCTGCATATCGACACAATTATTGGTATAATTACTTTTTGGGCGTAACGTCCCTTTTTTTGATTTCATATTATCGGCAGCAATTAGTTGTTCAGAGTAAAGTTTTTAGATTTCCGTACTTCGTTCTCAATCCCTTAATAACGCACCATCAACCAGAAACTCGAAGAATCGGGTTTTAACGTGATTCGATTGGAAATGAATTACAAGAATAGGAGAAATATAATGTTTTTATACAGACTGTTCCAGACTTCCCCGACAAACAGCGGGCACTGAATCTGTAGCAATAGTTTCTAAATTATTTTTAGTCACGGCGCATTTTAGATATTTTGGCGCATTTTGGATGCAAATTCTAAAATTTATTCAAAAGAAATATTAATACAAATCACCATTAATAAAAAGAAAATATAAATATATATATAATATAATATGTTTATAATAATGTAAAATACATTAACGATCATTTTTAGTCAAAGTATGCAAATAGGCAAAGTTTCGTGCATATTGAAGAACTTGTGGCGGCACTCGACGACCAAACTTTCCGACGGCTTCGCGACACAAAGCATCACCGAAGCGTAAGGCCGACATGCCTAATGAGCCATCGATATCCCTACGGTCCTTCCACCGAATATTTGGAAGAAAGCGTACGCGGCAATGGTCGCGGACGTCTAACGAACGCGTGCGTAGTGGGGATATTAAGAGGCGACAAAATCTGTTCAAAGATTCATTCACACAGCTGTACTAGTAAGGCACACTAACCCAGAAACAGCAGTCACATTACTATAACAACATATCACAGAAATAGAAAAGCGGCTGCAAGTTAAACAAATAAAAGCAAACCCCAACAAATGCAACCATGTTACATTCACATTGCGAAAACAGACGCCACCAAACATCCTACTGAACGACACGCACATAACACAAACAAGACAAGTCAAATACCTAGGACTCCACATAGATACACAACTCACATGGAAACAGCATATTAAATCAATAATAGACAAAATACAGACAACAAGGAGACAAATGCATTGGCTAACAAGTCGAAAATCCAAACTAAGCACAGAAAATAAATTAAAAATATACAAAACAATAATAAAACCAATCTGGACATACGGAATACCACTATGGGGGACAACAGCAATGAGCCATATAAACAAAATAGAGACATTACAAGCAAAAATTCTTAGAACAATAGTAAACGCCTCATGGTACGTTAGAAACGAGGATATTCGGAAGGACCTGGGAATACCAACGGTCAAGAAGGAGATTAACAGATGCGCGGAAAATTACAGATTAGGAATAGCAACACACCCAAACCGGTTGGCTGCGGAAACGATCAACACAAGCATAGAAAGAATACTGAAAAGGAAACACCCAGCTGATCTCACAAAGGATATAACCTAACAAACACGAAGATGGTACCCCGCTGAGGGTAACCATCCACATGCTATGTATTTACAAGATATAACATTTTACCTAATGTCCCACTGGACAAATTGTAAAATGGAAATCAAACAATAAAAAAAAACTTTCCGACGGCTTCGCGACACAAAGCATCACCGAAGCGTAAGGCCGACATGCCTAATGAGCCATCGATATCCCTACGGTCCTTCCGCCGAATGTTCGAGAAGAAGGCGTACGTGGCAACAGTCGCGGACGCCTAACAAACTCAAGGATAGTGGGGATATTGAGGGGTGACGAAAGACAAATAACCGAATCCGATCGGAAGTCGAGTTGTAAGAATTAGTCTTAAAGAGTCACGCATAGAGCTCGGAAGTAAATTGTAAACCCAGTTTCTCTTTTATTTTTCATCTTAAATTTTTTTTATTTTTTTTTTTTGTCATTTTACGTGACACAAGCATAGTCGTGAAGTGAGAAAGTCAGTGGTAATCGAGGATTGTACTAAACCAGTTGAAGGGGAAAATTGTTTTTTTTTTTTATTTAATACTTTGCATTCACAATTTGTCCAATTTGGACATTTGGTAGAATTTTTTAGCTGTTTGATTATCATGTGGGTGGCTGCCCTCAGCGGGGTACCATTTTCGTGTTTGTTAGGTTATATCCTTTGTGAAGATTGTTGATTGTTAAATAAATTATATTTTTGAACAATGCCGAGTATTTCTTGGGCATCTTACACCAAACACCATCTCAAACTGGCCTGCCACGTGTTTGCGGCAGTCAGAGGTAAAGCAGACCTTTTCATTGGAAAGATGGGAATCATAAATTCTAATTTAAACCTGAATTATGACCTTGTACTCGACGATATATGTAGCTGCCCGTAAAATGTCAATTTGTTTATGGTCTCTCGAGAAGTCGTAGTTGAATGACGTCCAGCAGATCGAAATAGATTTCCTAATACTAATTATGGATACAAGATCTGTCTGGAAAGCAATAAGGATTATTTTATAGAATTGTAGCGGCACATGAGTCATAGAACGAGGCGAATCGAGAGTTGACTCATGTTGTTTTGCCTCGGGTCATTGGCACCGTCTTGACGTACGAAACGTAAAGATAAACAAACTCCGGTCAAAACAATATCGCCGCTACGTGCAACCGTCAACTAAAGTAAATATTAAACTTTCCGGTATTCCCCGACCGGTATAAATAAACGAACATGCTCTCTAGGACAGTCAGTATCGAGCGAACGTAAACATTACCTAATATACGTATATCGAGCGTCATTGAGCGAACGACGATTAACTTTGTACTTAAAATAATTTTAAATACATTTGACGATATCAAATATCAACTTGTCTCGTCATTATTTAAATCAACACGTTAAATCATCCACCACAAAACAATATTTATTAAAAATATTCACAAAGCTATGTTATCCCCTTCCGAGTATGTTCCTTGAGAACGCACACAATGTTCTGCCATTCTTCGTAACAATGCTTGAAGTCTTCCCGTGTTATCATGTTCAGATCTTTCGTCACAGCTCTTTGGACGTTTACCACGGTGCCGAAATGGCGATCACTTAATTCAGATTTTAATTTTGGGGATAAAAGAGTCGCCGGGATTTAGAGTGGGCGTTGGAGGATTGCAATGGATTTTTTAACAGGGAAATCTCTTATATTATAACTATGCACGAAGGGCTTGGTGCATTATCGTGGAATTCGTGACGAAGCACCGAAAAAGAGACACACAAAAACACCCATATGGATTCGGTGAAGATCAGAGCACACCTAAGAATTGTTCATTCACTCCCCCATTTAACCCTTAGAGTGCTATGGACGCATATATGCGTCTGGCGAAAGCCATCGCTGTGGACTAAGGACGCATATATGCCTTTGTCAATTTTTCCGAGCACCTACGCAGAAGTAATACTATTACGTTTGTGTGAGGTAAATATAAATGCATTTCAATGTTAATGCCGCGTTCGAAGAAACTATCTTTTCTTTTTTTTTTATTTAATACTGTGCATTCACAATTTGTGCAATTTGGACATTTGGTAGAATAATCGTGCCGGCACAACACAATTATCAAGAAGAAAATGTGTTGTTTGTGTGAAAAATAAGAGAAGGAACGACAGAAAATGCAATGTCGGATTATGTATCGATGATTGTTTTGAAATTTTTCACACACAACTGAATTATTAACTTGTGTTATATTTACTACTTTTCTAGTTTATTGTTTTCTAGTTTACTACCCAAATTCTGGTTTATTGTAAATTTCAATGTTTATAATAAATAATTAATACTAAAAAATAACGCTCTTGAATCATTTAATCTCGTGCAAAAGAATTACTATAACTTATTACGATTTGCGCTTTGAATAGTCAATCAACAGATTTCAGTATAGCGAAAAAGTATTCAGTCCACAGCGATCGTCAGCGCTGGCAGCGTGCCGTCCGTACGGATGGCATAGTCTCCGAGTATTCAGCACTCTAAGGGTTAACCCAAAGGATTATTATTGAATTATTTCATTCTCACTATTTCCCGCACAAGCCTCGTATAAACCCATGAAAGCGGGTCGAACGTTGCTAGATTAGAGCGGCAGGTTGCGTTGCGACAGGTCGGCTACCTTTTGTTTATTTGTCGGCGAGATACTATCTGGTCTCGTGGATACTTTCGGTCTCCCGTCTCCGACAGGATACGATAAGACTGTTTGTGAATGTCATCAGTCTTCACCATTGTACCATTGTGTCATTGTATCATCCCTGTCCCCGTGACTTTATCTCGGTCACTTGAAAGGATCACACGGCAGAGTCGTACATTTCGCCCTTGTATCAGTGAAATAAAAAAACAATACAACGACGAAATTTTTTTATTTAAAATCTCTCCGTTAATAAACATTTCATTAATTGTTAAAATTTTCTTGATTAAAATGAGACGAAACGCGATATTATTATATTGGTAATCAGTATTTTTTGCTTTCCAACATACATATTTACTGTTATATTTGAAAAATTGCATCTTTTTCGCATTTAAATGTATTTCATTGCTTAAAAGATGCCCATACTACCTCTTATAAGTAGTTCTCATGAGAAACCAGCTCGCCTCGAGGAAAATGTCATGGTGCAGTAAGGTATACTTTAATCTCCAATGTATTATGTTAATAATTGCTCTTAGCAACAGTAACATGCAATTCTTGTTACCTCTTAAAAGCGTTGACTTATCCTTAAAAAGTCTTCCTCAATATTTCTTATAAAAAGATACTTTTGCAGTGGAATATTCTTGAAAATTAACTCCCAAGTTTGGTGTGCGTGATTATCAATATCCTCAAACGTCTCTGTTGCCATATGGCATATACCTGATACGCTAATTTTGAAGTATCCTTTTAAATCAGAACAATCAAATAGTTTACACTGAAAAACGGCCAATGTCAGAACATTTCGTTGTTACAGAATGGCTGAGCTATGAAAAACTAAAGACAATTGCAGCAAAATATAAATAATAGGTAAGCCAGAACCATTTATGAGTGATCCGCAGAATTTAATGAACGACCTAATGTTACAAGAAAAATAAGAGAGATTAATGATATTATTTCGTGCACATAAATCAACATCATAGTTAAACAATACCACGAGATCGGCGATAATTGTAGGTAAACGTTCTTTACGTACATAGTTTCTTCATATGTGCAAACCACATATGTATAATATGTAATAGTTGATTGTTCAAACACTTCGATGATGTTTGCGAAGTCTGCGATATTTCGAATAAGTATCTTGTACCTTCCTTGTATATACAGTGTTAGATTCGTTTCAAATTTCACCAATATAATCACGATAATCACGTCTCGTTACAGTGTTAATGAAATTTCAAAATAGTTTGCACTGTTTATTTTATGTATAACACTGAATTGATATAATACGGAACTCTCACATTGTAGAGTAGAGTGTCCTATTGTACCAAAGTTATCAAACTTGACACAGGAAGTCCCGCACGGTGGGATTCAGTAATTAAAGATCCAATATCAGTTGATAAATCGCACTGAAAGTGAATGAATATGAAAAAAGTGATGGAAGTACTCATCTCTTATAGCGGATAAAAAGAAGACAGATGTACTGGTCGAAACTCTAAACTCAGCATAAAGAATAAACTAAAAATCTACAAAACGATAATAAAACCAATTTGGACGGACGGAATACCGTTATGGGGGACAGCAGCAATGAGCCACATAAATAAAGTAGAGTCGCTACAATCGAAGATACTGAGAACAATAGTCAACGCCCCATGATATGTCAGAAACGAGGATATACGCAAAGACTTAAAAATACCAACGGTCAAAGAAGAAATCGGCAGGTACACAGAAAAATACAAGGGAAGAACGGCAACACATCCAAACCAGCTGCTGAAGCGAGCAAAACTCATAAAATGAAGCCCACTGACGTCACTAAAGAAATAAAATAGTCAAACTGGAAGATGGTACCCCGCTGGGGGTAGCCATCCACATGTTATTTAGCAATTAAGTTAGAAAAATTTATCAAATGTCCAGCTGGACAAATTGTAAAGTACAAATTAAGTAATAAAAAAAGAAATCTTTTATATTCGTAACAGAATTCGAATCGAATCGAACAGGTAAAGAAAGGACGAAGAAAATGTTTTAGTTATTTTCAGATAGTGATATTTATCACATTGGAGAGTATATATAAACTATAGTATACTATAGTTCAGCTGGAATGAGGTATAATATGAGTCATTAAAAAGAAAGTTAAAGTGCCTTATTGTTTGATATTGTCTCAATTATAATTAGGAATGAGGATCTGTTCAAGGTAACAAAGATTTTTAGGATAAACATTTTATTTGCAACTTCTTTTTAGTTAAATCACATAATTGAATTCTATTGAATTTATATTGTGATTATAAAAAGAAAATCTGATCCTTTTAAGTTACTATCGCTTCTTTCATTTGGATGCTATAACCTTATAAAGTTTGAAAATATTGAAATGTGTAAATATTCCGGAGCATTGGGATAAGCTTCCTTTTTTTCAAATTACAATACTTCTTTTCTATCTTCAATTTATAGTGGACTGCTGCAATGTATTATTCAACCTGCACTCATGCTTCAATGGGTTAAAGTTAAAAATACGTGTTGATTACATAAAAGATAAGTGATGATCAGAGTATAAAATTGTGGAAGCATTTATCTTCTTCTATTTTTGTAGCACAATCTGGAAGTTTGAACGGAATGAAAGAGGCAAAGGAAGAATGAAGAAAGTGTTTTGCTGTGTATGGATATCTGCATCATTGCAGAATAGCATTCATTTCTTTCTTGTTGTGCTTAATGATCAGTGACATTGACTGAAGTCCCATACGGAACAAAGCCAATCGCGGACCACAATACGTATAGTAAAATGCTACGACGCAATTAAATTGACTCTTAGAAGTAAATACGAAACAATAATGTAACTTTGTAAAACTGTTTTATTTGACAACTTCTGTATTTTCAGATTTACTAATTTCTAAATTATAAGTCGTTTTCTAAATTATAAGCTAAGAATTAAGAAGCTTTTCTTGCAAGCTGATAGGAGAAGACTCTTCTTCGATCTCGAGACTCATATCGAAAGCATAGAAGAAACAGTCAGAAAAATGGATCGTAAAAGATCTACATAGAAGACAAGGGACTCGGTCTGCGTATACGTGATGTGTTATGAATGTCTCAGATGCAGACAGAGATACTTTACTCATCTCTGTCTGTCTCGCAGAATGAGAACTTTATTGATCTCTATGTTGATCTTACACGACCCAATTTTCGAACGATTTTCCCTGGCAAGTGTCGAGACCTGTTTATGCGATCGTTTTTATATTAACACCTTTGCCAGTGACATCAACACATTATAATTAATATCGACAATATCGGTAAGATGCACAAAGCGTTGGATTAATATTATTACTAGCCAAACCCAGCCTGAAAACTTGAGGCCAAGCAGCAGGATAATTTTGGATATAACTCGATAACTATGGCCGATCACCGATTATATGTATAGGAAGCAATTATTCAAAATATTGAGCTTTACACGTGACCTTTTATGTGAATGTTTACCAAAAATAGTAAACATATAAAGTAGCATATATAGTAAAATATATTATTATCATTGTTGCTGTTATTATATAATACACGATAAAACTCTATTATGAATCGCTATACCTTTTTTTTTTTTTTTACGTGGAGAAATCCTCATGGACACTCGCTGTTACAAACAGACGAGTAGTGTCGGACTCTTACCGACTAAAACTCCACGGTGGTCCTCTCGACGGCTCTGCGAGGGCACCCGGGGTCTCTTGCGAATTCTACCGGGTGCTCCTCGTCGTCTATCTCCCCGATGATGGTGTTAACGGGGAGGCCTCCTTGTCACACACAAAGGCCGCTAGGGGAGACCACGCCCCCTAACGCCTCGTTCCCTGGATCGGATCCTTCTAGCGCGTCGACGGCGCGGCAACCGCTCGATTCCGAGCTCTGCTAGGATGCAGAGTTCTTTCCCGCCTTCTTTCCGCTCGCTCCTTCGCGAGCATCACTTGCTCGCAGTAGGTGCGCACGGCAATGTATTCCTGGCGACCCCTGAGCATTGCCGCAATTATCGCGTCCGGGGCCAATCTCTCGCCGATTTCGAGTCGCAAGACGCGTCGCGATACCTCCCACGCCGGACAGAATTCCAACGTGTGCTGCGCCGTGTCTTCCTCCTCCTCGCAGTGGTGACAGGTGGACGTCACCTCGCGCCGAATCTTGAGCAGGTACTCGCCAAACACTCCGTGACCGGTGAGCACCTGCGTCGTTCTAAATGTAAGCGGAACACCGCCTCGATCCCTCCACTCTTCCCAGTTGGGAAGCACGGCGCGCACGACGCGATGCGGTCGCACGGTATCCTCTTCCATGAGTAGAGAGCGCCAGCGCTCCCAGGTCTCCAGCTTCGCTTCTTCCCGGACGTCCACCGATGTCGGCGTCGCACCCCCGCTGGCAATCAGGGCCCTCCGGTGTTCGTACACCCGACGGAGTGCCAGGGCCTGCAGCTCGAACGGAGGGGACGCGGCCAACACGGTCGCCGCCGCGTAAGGCACGGTCCTGTAGCCTCGCGCTATACGGATGACGGTCATTCTTTGCAGTCTCCTCACCAAGATCAGGCTGCGACGACTCGCCGACAGATCTTCGGCCCAGACCGGGGCTCCGTAGAGGACTCGCGATCGGACCACTCCCTCGTAGAGTCGGCGGACTCCCAGTCCCGCGCCGCCGATGTTTGGCAGTAGGCCGCATAAGGCTTTCGCCGCGGCTGTCACCCTTGGGACCAGGTCCTCGAAGTGTGGCCCGAACGTCCATTCGCTGTCGATGGTCGAGCCCAGGTACTTCATTCTGCGTCCTACCGGCACCTTTTCTCCGTTGATTACGAGCGTCGACAGTTCCTCCGGTGGTGTTCCTCTCCGGCGTCGATCGAAGAACCACAAGGCCTCGCATTTAGCCGGCGACACGCTCAAACCGAGCCTCCTTACGGCGTGTACCGCGTATGCCACCGCCGTCTCGGTCAAGCACACGGTATCGTACCACCAGCGTCCGCCTGCCAGCACCAAAGTGTCGTCCGCGTAGCATATCGTGCCTGTGCCCGGCGGCATCGGACATCGGAGCACCGAGTCGTAGGCCGTGATCCACAGGATTGGTCCCAGTACAGAACCCTGTGGCACGCCGCGCTCCACCGGTCTCCTCTTCTCTTCGCCGTTCCGGCCGGCGTAGGTGATCCACCTGTCGTTCAGGTAAGCCCTGATGATCCCGACGAGATACGCCGGCACGTCAAAGTGCTGCAACGCTTCCACTATCCTGGCCCAGGGGATGGCGTTGAACGCGTTCGTAACGTCTAAGGAGACGGCCATCGCCACCCCTTCTCGACGGACCATGTCCTCCGCGATCGACCTCGTCCTCTTCACCGCGTCCACCGTCGAGCGGCCTCGGCGAAATCCGTATTGGCTGTCGTGCCAGCCGGGTGTCCGCCTCGACATGTGCGCCTCCAGACGGGCGGCAATCACCCGCTCGAACAGCTTGCCCACCTCGTCCAGAAGGCATACCGGCCTGTACGCGGACGGCGAGTCCGGCGGCCGACCTTCCTTACGCAGTAGCACGAGTCTCGCCGTGCGCCACGTTCGCGGGTAGGCGCCCTCCTTCAGACATTTGGTAAACAGGTGCCGCAGACGGGGAGCCAAGGTGTCGATCGACTCCGCCCAAGCTCGGCCTGGGATTCCGTCCGGACCCGGTGCCACGTCACGGGATGCCATCCTCTTCGCCGCCTCCAGCAACTCTTCCTCCGTCACTCCGAGATCCTCCGTCCATGTCGTGGAAGAGGGGGGGGGGGGC
>NC_057782.1:2231112-2258046 GCF_014825855.1 Bombus pyrosoma
ATCAACTCGGCCCAGCACCGAGCTTTCGCGATCTTGATCTCCCGTTGCAGAGCCCGTCTCGTCTCTCGGTAGTCCTCGTAGCAGCGGGAGATCTCTTCCTCGTCGCGGGTCCGTCTGCGGCGACGCGCCCTCAGAAATCTACGTCGGGCTCGAACGCAGCTAGCTCGCAAGTCGGCGATCGCCGGTGTCCACCAGTAGATGCAGCGGTCGCTTCTACCGCCCGGCACGGAGCGCGGCATCGAGGCGTCGCACGCCGCTCTCATGTATTCCCAAAGCTCCTCCGCCTCCTCGTCGACACTGGTGATGGTGGTGGTCGTCGTCCGTGTGTCCCAGTTCCAGATGAATCGCTATATCTAATTGTAGCCGTCCATACCGTAACTATTGTAAGTTTGTGTATGTTCAACCTCTTTATTAACAATGTGTTTACGACCGTTACTTATATACCTATCTCTACGAGCACCCGTCAAATTGACGGGTAAACGAAAATACACATTTTCTTTAAAAAATCGATTTATTCAAATTAAGTCTGAATTGAACAATATTAGGCTTCACGTTTAAATAAATTATTAATAAGTAAAAATTTTCTAAAAATTATCACGAAAATGATAACAATAATATTAATGGTATAGGGTAATCATATTTATTGAGCACATTTTTTGCAAATATACTAAATTTTGTTTGTGCGTTTTCTGCATACTATCTTTTTGCAATATATACAACAATTATTGCTTCTATTTTTTTTGCAGAAAAATGTGGCAACTTTTTCGCACTCCTGTCGTTGAAGGTGACAGAAATGAAGCGTCTGATCTTTGGCAAATGTTCTCCTTGTTTTCTCCAGCTAATCCCTCGGCTAAACAAAATATAAACTCCTTTCTGAATATTTTCGATCCGGTGCACTCTTTATATAATATCCACGTGTTTATCGCTGCCAAATCTAGAATATTGAAAAAAACTTGAAGAGGCCATCGAAAACTCCCTGCTTTCACACTATATTTGCGTGCCATCTGGTCAACAAACACCCAGCAGATCTCACAAAGGATATAACCTAACAAACACGAAGATGATACCCCGCTGGGGGTAGCCACCCACATGATAATCAAACAGCTAAAAAATTCTACCAAATGTCCAAATTGGACAAATTATGAATGCAAAGTATTAAATAAAAAAAAAAGAAAATCTGGTCAACGTCGTCCACAGCAAACTTTGTTTTGACTTTGTCCTTTTTTTCTTTCGCTGGTTTTTGCAGTTCTCTTTTGTTCGATGGTCCTAACCAAACTTGTTTTTTATCGTTGTAGATATGGTTCGGCTAATTTTAATATTACTATGAGCATCGAGTTTCATCTTTCCCCATAAAAGGGAAACCATTCAAAATATATTTTGTTTGGACGTCAACTGCTAACCAAAACTTAATGCCAAATTTATGAGGCTTATTCGGCATATATTGCGTAAACCTGCATCGGGCTTTTGTTGGAAATAATTGTTCATCTATTGAGATATTCTCATATGGCTCATAACAAGCCTGGCTATTACTTATAAATCTGTTCCATATTTCGGATATGAGCGCAAATTTATCTGTTTGTAATCTTTCGGATCGTTGGTCTTTTTTGTCAAAGCGTATGAATCTCAGAATTTCTGTAAATTTTTCTCTGCGCATTGTGTTTGCGAAGAAAGCGGGTCCCTATTTTTTCGACCATAGATAAGAAGCTTTCAATGATCTCGCTTCATATGCGCCCCGGGCATATAGAATTCCTAGAAAACTACGAAACTCAGCAACTGTGATTGTCCAGTCTTTTTTTCAAAACTCGATGCGCCTCGGTTTCAGTGCAATCTTTTATGTGTTCCATTATGTGTCTGTCAATTATCAATTCGAAAGCACTAATTACATAAACCGACATAATATTTCTCTTAGCATAGCCAGTAGGCCCTGCGATATCCTTGAATATCATACGAACGGGCGTCCTACCCCTGAATCCGCCTGCTTTCAGTTTTATCCACTGTGTTCCGTCAATTGCAATTTCAATTTCACCCATTACATTTTGGGATGTGCTTGGAATGCTCGTCCTTTCATCCTCGGAATCAGAATTAGAAAAAATACGTATCCTTCTCTTGTTACGACACACTTTCAAGAAGTTTTCCTCTTCACTATCCCAAGATCCTTTTATCTCTCCATTTTCAATGTATTCAGGACTTTCACTGTCAGCTATGCTTTGGCCTAATTCATATTGATCTTCTTTGGAGATATCCTCAGAACAATCTTCATTGATGTTGACAATTTTGTTCAATATCTTATTATATCTCCTGGATTTACTTATGATTGCTAGAAAAAGGAGATAAAAAAATACTGAGCCCAAGTTCAATTACCCTATTGTAAATACTTACAATAAGTAGAGACTGTCCACAATAACTGAAGCTTTTGCACACTGTCTTTGAAAAACGTTCTTACACTGTCACTGCAGAAATAATACTGAAGATCGTCTCTTGCTTTAGGGGTTTCTTCGGCGATAGTCATAAGCGATTTCGTTGAAAACGAAAACACTCAGGCCATACAATCCGCTTTAGTTTACATTATCGAGGCCCGATTGAGATAACGAATTGGAGGCATCTTAGTAAAGACTTTTTCTTTCATTCTTATATTATTTACTAAATGTCCAACTGAACAAATTGTAAAGTACAAATCAAACAATAAAAAAAAAAGAAAATTCTTATATTTATTATTGGAAATCAGCTAGGCCGTCAATTTGACGGGGTTCGTAGAGATAGGTATACTAGATACAAATTTCAAAAATTAGGAAGCTTAGAAAAAAATAATTGTGTATAAATTCTTTGGATGAAATTGTGGCGGCACCCGCCGCCACGGAACTTTCCGTTGGCTTCGCGACACAAAGCGCTATGTCGTCAAAGCGCAACATCGACGTGCCCAATGTACCGTCGATATCCCTACGCTTCTTTCGCCGAATCCTCGGAAGAACACATACGCAGCAACCACCACGGCACATCTAATAAACGCGTGCTAGTGGAGATATCGATGGGCAGCTAAGGGAAGAATCTGTTTGTTCTCGAACAAAAGATTCATTCCGTTCCGGGTTGCGAAGTACGTAACGTCTCCCGTCTCAGTGTGAAACAAAATCGTTAATCGTTGTTAAACGTCATTCGCTGTTAATCGTTAATTGTTGTTAATCACAATCGTTAATTGTTATTCTGTTGACTGTTAATTTATTAAACGCTAATAAACTGTTATTGTTAAACGTCGAGAGTATAATAATCGCTATATGAAAGCATCGCGATATGAAAAGATTCCATCGCTATGAAAGGAATGAAGTGTGAAAGGGATTCCATATCTGCCTAATTACATATGTACTAGTGTATTACTGTATCACTGGTGTAGCAACGTATATCACTGGTTTTAAAAACATTCCTATTTTCCTAAGTAAGTAGGTAGTAGCAATTTTAGTAGCAAGAATATCATTTTCACAGCTCCCTTAGATATCATGATCTTAAAGAATGATGTACTTACATAGAGTAGGCCTTGTTATGGTTATGTCGAAGCTGCAGGTAAAGAAACACCAACACGAAGATTTTCACAGGTAGATTTCACCTCCGATAAAGAGTTTATAACCAAACACAATAGTACTATAAGTTAACTAAAGATATTACAGTTTTTGAGATATAAAATTTTGAGATATAAAATGCTATGATACTGTTGCACCAGTACGAAGTTGCTGCGTACAACTTCAGTCGTACTGAAGATGTCTCTGGAAGCGAAATAGATCGATTGTTCGATCAAGCGGTCGTTTCGCTAACGATTGTGAATATTTAAAAAGAGAATTGGTCCCCGAACTTCAAGAAGCCCGTCTCGTTCTATACAAAAATGTATATTTTTAAAAGCGTATAGGTCGTGTTGTTGATTCATTATTGTACCATATTAAAGTCTGTAAATAAATAATGTATAAAAACCACGTCGTGCATTGAATAGCTCCGACGCAACAATATACATATTTGTAAATAACATGGAAAATTTAAATTGATCTTATATGAAATAAACATAAGAGGAAAGATTCTCCAGTAGAAAATAGTAAACAAATACATAAAACATTACTAGAACATATACCTATTTGGCAGATGGAAGTCCGAGGAGAATTTATTTATGTTCTATAAAAAAATATAAAACTTATGAATATTTTGATTTTTCTAGTCTGTCGTCGCCAAATATTCAACTAATGCAACCGAACGTATACTCTAATAACTATTTCTGTTACAAACAAAAGCATTGTTCCAAAATTTCTATTTGTATCACATATTTTCAAAAGATTTACATATATGTATCTTTTTATCTATTACATCATTCTCTTCTTCAACTATTTCATAAGAAGTTAGGAAATCAACAAAAAGTGATCTTGTAATTTTCTCGTATGATTCTCATATGTATTCATATAATATTTATTAAATATATAAATGTATATAAAAACGTGTTATATGAAGTACTATCTGTAAATAAATTTTTATATTTTTATAAAATTTGATCACATTTACTCGATATACATACATATATATGTGTTGTTACGAACAAAAATTCATGTTATAATTTATAAATCTGTTTAATTCTCGATTTATAAGAAACGAATGTTTACGTATAATTTTGCTAAACTAAACTCTCTTGTACTTTACGAGTTAACGGATTTTCAAGCAATTTAATTACGTAAACGGTATATAAGAGATCGTGTTTGTGTTTCCAGGAATTAGTGGATCGAGTTACGTTTCGCAGCGATAAATTCCGGTCTGCTTTCAGAATTTCAATCTATTGTGTGCACTTGACAAATGGAGATAGTATTTCTACGGAATTGTTAGCCATTAAAAAAATGAGAATCGTAAAATTTAATAAACCAACGTTGGTATATTTTTCTTTCCTTTTTCCCCGTAAAAGTTTTATAACTTGTTTCATTCGGTAAATTGGCTTATTGGCGTAGGTTCATTTAACACGTAGACGGACACGTTATCCCATTTAAAAAAAGTCAATATCAATTATGTTACCGCATTGTTGTAATTAAACATTGTGGAATTTGTAAAGATTTAGTGCGTAATCGGAGAAGATCAATCGAGCGTCTTTTCTATAACCACCTGGGTTGATCAGATACATGAAGTTCTTTGGTTATCGTATTGTGGTGATTTTCCACACTGATTCTTGTAATGACTACATAGTCGCCTTATTTTTTCGTAAACCGATTTTATTATGTAGGTTTTTGCGAATATACCTTGGAACACTGACTACTGTTTTAAGAATTATAAATTGAAGGCTTTATAATTGATTTGTATAGCAGCAGTGTGTTTTCGTGTGTGGAATGCTTAATCGAGTTTGAAATGTTTACTAGTAAACCAGTGCATACTTTCCCTTTTAGTCTGAGTTTGTCCTGTCTTTTCGCGAATGTGATTTTTCCAGGTAAATTTGGAGTTCAGATATGGACCTAAATGACTATTTTAGTTTGTAGTACGATACGTAGTATGGTTGAGCATAATGGGAAGTATACTGGCTTTCTTTAACGTGAAAGTAATATAATTGCATTTGTTCAGGATTAATATCATTCTCCGTTGGTTTAGCCAAAGTTCAACGTTTTGATGTGTTTGTGAAGTAAATGAGAAGCTGCCACGGAATTATCGTGAGTAGTTATTATGGCTGTGTCGTCTGAAAATGTAAATAGTGCACTATCTGGACCACTGGAGTTATCGACTTGTATAGGGAGGTATACAGAATGAGCCTAAGACGCTACCCTGGGGAACGCCAGGTCTGATTTTGTGAATGTCAGAGATACTGCCTTGTATTTTCACCAAAAATGTTCTGGTCTTGAGATAAGACTTTATTACATGATAAAAGGCGATAAGAAGGTTTAGTTTTATTTTATATAGCAAGTCTCCATGTCATACTTTATCAAACGCTTTTTCGATGTCGAGAAATATAGCTGTGGAATATTGTTTTTGTTCTGCAGCTTCAGTAACCTTGTTTCTATCACCTACCTTGTTTGATCGTAGAATGATTTCTCTAGAAGCCAAATTGGTGCGTAAAAAGACCTTTTTATGAAATGCACACCTCTCAAGCACGTTTGACATTATTGGAAGTAATGAGATAGGTCAGTACAATCTTCTTATGTTGCGTATATAGCATAGGGCAACGTAGAGTAGGTAGGGAAGTATTTAATTCCAAGCATAGCATTAAATTTCGTTATATTATAAGCATCCTGATTGCTTTCGAAGAAAGTTCTTTAATAATTTTATCGTTAATTAAGTCCAAGCGGAGATGTTTCTAATTTTAATGTCTGCAATCATTTTCTTAACTTTTTTTACTGTAGTACTTTTTACGTCTTATGAATCTTTTGGGGTTGTTTCCGCGAGTAGCGTCGTAATTGTGCTATTTGCGAGTATATTTGATTCTTTGGTTTGAGATATTTTATGTAGATATTTGGCCAAGGTAGTGGCTTGTTTTCGTGAATTTTTGCCCAAAAATCGCCAATTTTCCTTACAGATGGTAGTAGTAAGATAGGTGTTTGCAACCTGTGGTAGCTTTCCAAAAGGAGTATTTGATTGTGTTGGCACATGAAATGCAGGACATTGATGAAACGATGGAAATAATTCGTTAGAAACATTACATAGATAAAGCTTGTGAAACGGATAAATAATATCGAAATCTTATAGTGATTCGCGAAAGTACACTTGAACTATGAATATATATTACGTAATATCGATGGTTTATGACACAAATATCGTATATCCAGCTTTTGTAAAATTTCAGTTTTTCTATGCAGCAAATAGTTCTTGACGGCTTCTTTATGACGTATAAAAATTATACTTATGTATGTCTATTTCATAAATTTATTAAAAATAATATTTCAGTTTACTGCATTTAATGTATATGTATAGAGATATTTTCGAGAACCGTCCACCTTTGACATTTTATGTTCCTAAAAGGGATCAATGCACAATTTGCAATTAATTTTATAATAGCATTGATAAAGATAAATATAATGCAAGAAGTATTTATTTAATTATGAGGTATCATTGAATTTTTAGAATTGTTTGTATCGCGAAAACATTACATTGGATACAGAATATTTGTACCGCAAGCCACCGTTATTATGTACGTCCGTAATACAAAATATTTTGAAACTTCAATAGCGTTGCAATAATATTGCAAAAAGCATTATAACATTTAAACAATCAATTATTCGTTATACTAATAAGTCACAGTATTTATTGACATTAATTGTACATTTAACCACTATTCATTTTTGTAAGTTTGTATTTGCAATAAATATTAGAAATATATTTTTTGTTAATATTTTCTTTATTCATACTATAAAAATACTAATTTTTGAAAGGTAAAAATATACGATTTTGTTTGCTTAGAACGGAATAAAACTGAACGGCGTCCATTTTTTTAAATATATATGTATATATATCTCTGTTTTATTTCTATTGTTTTGAGTTTTCAATACAATAAATTTAAACAATAGGCAAACGTACGCGATAGGTACAGAAGTGTAGTTATGATTTATGGTGTGAATACTATGTATTTTGTAAATTTTTGATAAATTTGAAACGATTGATTTAATCATGATTGTAAGTATCTATGTTTTAAATAAACAACGTAGGATAACTAGATATGAAATTTACCACTTAAAAAAAAAGCAATTTGAAAGGATTATTGTAACAATAAGTGTCCTACGTTTATTAATTATGACATATAATTTTCATGAAAACAAGTTAACATTTAATTCCCTTTCAAGGCAGGTGCAGGTAATTTCAAGAATCAAGATAAATCACACAAAATTAACTCACTCATGCTTCTTGAAAAGAAGGTCCATTATGTCATACGTGTAATACGAAAAAAATTGTGCATCACTTCATCTTATCTGAAACAAATGTTTTGTTACTAGATCATAATTTAATATTAATTTCTCTTCATAGCAATGTAATATAGAAATTAAGAACTCAATGTGAGAATACATATAAGTGTAAGAAATAAAGTGTAAGGAAAGTAGAAATAAAAATGTAACAACCTCCTTGTAATAGTACAAATAAATTTCATTCATACACTTATTTATATTAATTCTTCCTCTATAAAACAGGACTGAAGAAATTTTAATAAAATATAATTACTAAGTCGCCAATAACATATTACAATAGCTGATACGGCTATTAACAACTGGTTAAATATAAAACTTCATTTAACCAATTTGTTTGGTACTCAACACCCAATTTCATATTAATTTCGAGGTCCAACATATTTTTCTTACGTTACTGATTTTACGTAATTTGTACGTATTTATAGTCTCTTCAGATTGCAGATTGTTTTTATTATAGTTATACATGATTCATTTTATATATTTATTTAATCCATGTAGTGTGACGTGAAGTTGTTTATCATTAAATATAGATGTCGCTGTAACATTAGCTATTTCCTTCTTCCAAAAATATTCGTATTGTTTATGTAAACATGCGTAGAATTCTCAAGGCAGGAGAAATAAACATGTAGGTTAGTAGTTTATGATTTCGATGTCAATGAATCTAAAAATATAACGCTTATAGGAAAACAAAATAGCTTTACAAGGCTTGACAAATTCACTATAAATTCATTCATATCTTGCATATTGGCTTTTAAAAATCAACGTGATCGGGTCATAGGGGTATTTTACTATATGTAACAGTAGCCCACGAGGGTATCCGCACTGTAGCACGTTGGCTGCCACGACACCCGTATTCGGGTGTCAGCAAAGTTTCTGGTCAGGCCGCGTAACCCATATTCGGGTGTCGCTTATTTGACTACTTGCGAAGGATCGTCGTCGGTATTTGAAAAGATATTCCATAATAATAAAACTGTTGAATTGTTATAAAAGTAATACGAAAATGGTTTGTTATAAAAGTAGTACGAAAATGATTTATTAAAAAAATTATTTAGACTGTAAAAATTTAAAGCATCCTATACATAGCTCAGATTTGTCGGGACAATTTGGTCAATAAGTTGTTGTTTTCTTCAAATCCTTTTGTGCCATTGTTCGGTCCATTCGACGTCCTTTATTTGCATAACATAGTTTGCATGCGCGTCTAATGCTTCTTCCGGAATCATTTTTCCGAACGGCGATATTATGCCGACTCCGTCGAAGACAAGGATTTTTTGTATTTTCAGACAACCCTAATAATTTTGCAACTAATAATTGTCTAAATATTCTAATATTTATATTCCTCCTTGTTGCAATTTTGTAAACCTTCAAAGCATTTACAACAGAAATTTCCAGAAGGAGTTGAATGCCAAGTTTTCTGTACCATTTGATTCCTTTTCTAATTGCGGTGGCATAAGAAAACATTTGGTCGGAAAAATCTATACCACACTTTCCTTTGTTATATTCAACAACAGCTAGTGGTTTTAATGTTGCGAACAAACGAAACGAGAGATCATTGTTGAGACTGCCGCTTGAGCGACTCGCATTACTAAAATATCGATAGGAGCACCTAGCAGAGAACGCTTGGTACTGCTGCACGCGTGTCCTGACGGAGATTTTTTTGAAAACACGCGTGGCAGTCAACGTGTTAGGAAGGTAAGGGCGTTACTGAATACATATATGATATTTATGTGTATATATTATTCTACATATTTTATCGTAGAATTGCTACGTATCTCAGTTAATTTAAATTATAAAGAAAAGTTATTTAGATATTATTCTTGACAAATTTCCCTTTCCACTCAATATGTCTTACAAAACAATTAATTATTTATGGATTTCATGCCTTCTGATCAATAAACGTAAGAACAATATGATATTATATTGTTAAATAAAATTACTACTTGATACGTTTATTCATTCTGTGAAACCTTTTTCAATACACGTTCTAAAATAACTTATTTCCATGGAGCATTTATTATTTATTTATTTAGTGGTTTTAATGTTGCGAACAAACGAAACGAGAGATCATTGTTGAGACCACCGCTTGAGCGACTCGCATTTCTTTCTTTGAAAACACGCGTGGCAGTCAACGTGCTAGGCGTAGAAAATTTGTATAAATATATCATCATGTGTTATACGAAACTTTTTGAAATTTCATTAAGACCGTTATGAGATAAGATTAGCGTGATTATATTGATAAAATCTGAAACGAATTTGAAAAACCGTACACACTACCGCAACAACAAAAGGTATTAGTACATATCTTGATCTCCCAATGATGCGTCCTTTTATAAGGTTTTATTTACATATATACTATTGTGCATGAGTATCTGGATACTTTCAAACAATTGCAAATATATAAATAAGATACATTTCAAACACGACTCTTTAATATAATTTTCGCCTCTGATCCTGTCTTAAGCAATCTTAATCTTAATCTGCCTTAAGTTAGTGGATATTGAAAAAAAAACAATAATTGATATTTAGTACAAATAAAGGAGCCACAATTGAAAGTGGATGAAAATTATCCATCCACAAATATCTGAGTTAAGCGATTTTAAATGTCAAATGTAGCCTGATAAATGTTAAGATTTTAGACTGATTAAAATGTGTTGTCGATTGCATTCTTAAAGTTTCTATTGATTTTATGTAGTACCAGCTATTTATTATATTCCCAAAGTATTACGTTTGCTGTACCATGGAGTGACGAATATCCATCATATGAGTATTGCCATTTTCAGTCCCATACAACCTGGTAGTGTGGCTAGTGGATATGCATAAAGCCATTTTCTCCTCCTCGTGTAAAAAAAGCTATTTATATTCCTTGTTTCAACTTCAGTTCAGCAGAACATTGGATCCCAGTTATGACAAAAAGTCTTCTATTATAGCGTTAAAAGTATAAAAATATCAATGCTTTGATTGTATTGCACCAAGTTTTTAAATATGATGTATGGTAGTGTATAATGTGTATGTGTATCTTCGTTTCCATATTGTCAAATTTTTATACTCGTATGAAAGTATTACAAAATGATGCGAAATTTGGTGCACACGGACTTGATTAATAGATATGCAAGTGTTAAAATGAAAACGGTAGTGTGCAAATACGTTTTGTAATCATTGTCGAAATTACAAGGTATTTGTTGCAATCATAGTAAAAAAATGCTATAAAACATGCAGAGTGATCTAAACATATCATTAGTGCCAAAGATGATTTCATTAAATATTTTGATTTATTAGTATATTGAATAATGCAAAGGTTTTCGAATTATAGCAATTCGAGTAATAATTCGAGGTTCTGTAATTTCTCCATAAAATTCATAAATTTCGCATAAATGACTACAGCAGAGTGTTTCAAGTGAGAAAATTACCTGCGTCAAAATCATATCCTAATTTCATAAAATGTAATGCGTTCATGAATGTCTGAAAGTAAGAAATGATGAAAATTTATTCCCAGTATATTCTTGAAATTTCTGTTTATACAACAAATTTACATAACAATACATGAAGCTAAGTTATAGATAATTTATCGTACCTACATGCTAAAACAAATAAAAAATGACATATGAAGGTTTTACATACCTTAGTTTTCGAATTGTGGATGATTAAAGAAAATGTTCAAAGTTCTTGCTCTGTTTCCTCATTAGAGTAAAAACGGATTCAGTAAATTTAACCCCGGAAGTATGGAACCTGCCTTTATGAATCACTCTGTATAATGCATGTATCCAAAACGAAACCTGAACCGATTGCAAATTATATTTATAGAATACGATACGCATCGGTTTATCCAATAAACAAAATGTTTATTATAACAATGTAATTTCATAACATGCAAACTGGGTTGAGTAAACATAATTTCTTTGTTTCGTGTATAACGCGCAATCTAATATTTTATAAATATACTCGAGTATGAACTCGAGTTATCATTCTCTCTTGTTCATTATCAGCAATACTTTTCTTGGTCTTTAATCTTCAAAGCTTCTCAGAGCATGCACAAGCATATCGCGTGCAACCAGTTAATCGAAATATTCATTATAAAAATTTAGCTATAATCGATCGAGAAGTGTAACACTATTTATAGCGTTTCGGTTATCGTTATTTTCCACGTGGTTGTTACATCGTTATTTTTATCGTAACGGTAAGTTGAAGTGGATACAAGCTACCGTAATGTAAATATTCATATTTCAAAATATAATTGTTAAATGTAATTTGTGATTTAGGTTAATGTAACATTGAATAATTTGTCTTTAGTTCATGAATGAAACAAATATTTTCTATTAGCTTCCATTATTTCTTAAGTGAGTGAAAATAAGATCAAGATTTTCTCCTCTATTTTAATTTCTCTACATAAATACGATATGTGTTATATATGAAAGTATAGTAAATCACAAATATGGTTAGCAAAAATTAGGCAATAACAATGTGTAAATATTTCCTTCTTATTTCCTTATTTCCTTCAGTTTAATACTATTTACTCTGTGTAAATAATGTCTTAATAACAGGTACTTATATAAATGAAAAAGGATTTTATATGTATACAACAATAAAAGGATTTTATATGTATGTGTTTTTACAATATTTATACATATGTTGTTTCAATTTCTAATTTTCACATAAAATTTATCTATACCATTTTATAGAAATAAAAATGTTTTGTTTAATATTAATAAAAAATTTTAACATTAAGAATGTTTATTACAATTTCTTTCGTAATCTTGCAATGAATACAGCTTGGATCAAGTTTGAATAAAAGAGAAATGTACCTATGCGCTAAAACAAGGGAGGAATAAAGAAAGAGAAGAATCACCCGTTCAATCTTATCTGTCAGAAACACGAATTCAGGCTTATTAATCTATGTCTCAGATATTTTAAGCTCTACACGTGCTGTGAAATATAAAGGTGCTTGAGTTAGAAACTTATATTGGAACGTAATAAAACAAATGTTTAATACTTAGTTTGTTGCAACATTCCATTCATAGGAAATTACATTTTATTAATTATTCGATAAATCAAGTAATCAAAAACAATAAAATGTATTATATAACAAAAGAATCGGAAAATCAAAGTACATGTTTAATTTTTCTCTTCAAAATTAATTAGTTAAATAAGATAAAAAATAATTCTGTTTCTTTAAGAAGGTTTTGGATTAAATTGTTTCAAAATCTCAACAATTGTCTTTTCTTCATTTTTCTTCTTTTATTTTTTTGTCATACAATTATAATAATTGTAAAGCGAGGATGATTATGCTAAAAACGATTCAAACGCTGCAGCAATCCAACTTGTCTCATTTTTCTTAATATTCATACATACAGTGGAATAGTTTCAGGATCTATAAATTTTTTTTACTATTATTTAATTTGTATTTTACAATTTGTCCAGCTGGACATTCGGTAAAATTTTCTAGTTTAATTGCTAAATAACATGTGGATAGCTACCCCCAGCGGGATACCATCTTTTTTATTTTACAATTGTGTAAATAATAACTTAAATTATTGTAACAATAAATTAGTATTAAAAATAATGACTTTAATATTGATAATGAGAATCGTGAAATCAGCAATCTGCTACTATGTACCAAACACGATAAATTTAGATTAAATTTTGTATACTATTACAAGTTACCAAATCCAAATTAATGTCCGTTTACGCTAAAACAGATACACAGGTAGTGCCTTACACCTTTCCCAGTCTTTCACGCGATAAGCTGAACGAAATAAAAGTTAAAGTATCTATCAAACTAACAGTTTTCCGACATACACAAGTAAGTTAATTAATTATTTACAGAGGACGTCGAGCCGCGTCGATTAATCATTAACGTATTATCACTTTTTAAACAGAAGACGTGAATGTCCGCCTGTGTTTACCAAACGTTAATGTCAACGGTTGTGAATCGTCGTCTTTTTGTTATGAAGTGTCAACAAGAAATATGAATCATCGTCTTTTGTTTATGAAACGTGAATTCACCCTTCTTGTTCATAAAGTTTTCAGTTGTATCGAGCATCGTTAAGGGTGATAAACCCTTCTTCTTTGATAAATTGTTTTAGTTATCGTACATAACAATAATATTCCTAAAAAATATTCGTTACACATTTATGAAGTACCTTCCGATGCAGTTTCAGAATCGAGGCTACACGTATGCAGAATCATGCGAAACCACAATGTGTTTACTTCCTGATATTGTGCGGGAAACGCGACCACGTGCATGCGGCAGCGTGCGACCCAAAACGTGTTAAAGGTACACGATTTTCAAAAAATTCAAAAAAGCAAAGTCGACCTTCACACGACATTTATGCGTGCGCCGACGGAAAAACTAATAACATCAGAATATGCTTCCCTTGAAGCCATTCAACTTTTCTTTGAAACATTTTTTGGTATAGTTAATAGTATAGAAAATATTTCGATTTAAACTCGTAGGTGTCTCATATGGAGTTTCTTCGCGAGAAATTTATTGCTTTCTTTCTGACTTATCGCGTAATACAATGTACTCACTTTTTATGTTTACTGGCAATTTTCTTCGGAATCTCCATATGCGTTTCTTGCGTCTCATATTCTGTCTTTAATGTTCATTCGGCGAATGCAACTCAGTTAGTTACAGGTTGATTGGAATCCATTTGTCACGTTTAGTAGACATTTTTCCAATTCTATGTTCAAGGATAAATCGTGATACCGCACTACATGTACCTACATTCATGAGGGCACTTATAAAAACTTAAAAAAATTGGGAAATTGATTAGGAAATGTCCAAAATTATTATAATTATTAAATTATTATTATACTACTATATTATTAAGTGTACTATAGTATTAAATATATATTAAATGTACTATATACTGTGTTATATTATATCATTTTGCTATATCAATATACGATATCTTATATTATATTAATATTTTTGTGAGAAATACAAATAAATCATTTTCAAGTATTATTATTATTTATTTATTATTTATTGTTGCTTAGTCCGTGCCTTCCCACGTTGGACGAGCTTTCAGTTTTACATCTCTTTTACCTATTTCGCTTCTTATATATCTACCTCCCCTCTTATCCACTCTATTATATTGCACTCCCTTAATTATTCTATCTCTAGAAACTAAAAACTAAGAACTAAAAACTATTGCAACTTTTGGGCTTTTGCCTGCTTGCTGTGCTTCCTTCTTGCGTTCCTCCCCGTCTTGTACTGCCCTTCTCTTCTCTATTATTGCTTTTAGTTCTGTTAATCTCCAGCCTCATTTAGTGTTTTTTCTATGTCCTTTGGTCCTCCCGTTATTTCACATTCTTCTATTACATGACTCAGGTCTCCTTCTTTCCTTTTACATAGTCTGTATCTTTTTTCTCCCCCTTCTTTCCAGTATTCCCTCGCTTTGGTCTCGTTTCCACATTTGAATCTTGCTAATATTTTTCTGTCTTTCCACTTCATCCTCCCTTCTAAGTACTTTGGTAACTCTTCTTTGGCGATTTTTCTGTAATGTATGTTATATTTGGATTCCCTTATCCTTTCCCCCCTCTCTTCTGCTTCTGTCTTTCTTCTTTCTTCTATAATTTGGTCTGCTGCTATCCTTTCTTGCTCTTCTCTTGCTTCCATCTGCGACCCTCCATTTCTCATCTCTTATAGTGCCTTCTTTCTCTTTCTTGCTCTTTTCTCTTCTTTTTGCTTTTTCTTTGATCTCTGTTAGCTTGCATTCTTCTATCAATATATAATTTGTTGTTGTCATATCTAAACCTAAGATCCATTTAATATATCTTCTTTGTATTCTATCCAGTTTTTTTCCATATTCCAGCCCCATACCTCTGCTCCAAACAGCGTCACGCTCTCTAACAGTGCTCCAAACATCTTCATTCTCCTCTTGTAGTCCTGTTTGAATATTCTTTCTCCCACGCTTCATGTTTTCTTCATTGCTATTGTTGCTCTCTTTCTCCTGTCTTGTATGTGTTTCTCATCACTGCCGTTTTTCTGTAGTATGTACCCTAGGTATCTTATCTCGTTCACTTCTTCTAATTCTTGCTCTCCCCATTTCCATTTTCTTTGTCTCCTTTTGTTCCTTCTTTTTTCGAAAAATATTATCTTGGTCTTTTCCGTGCTCAGTTCCAATTCGGTTTCCTTTAAGAATTTTTTTAATCTTTTTAGCATTTCCTTTAGTTCCTCTTCTCTATCCGCCATCAGCACAATATCGTGTACATATGTCAGTGACCATACCTTTCTTTCTCCTACCACTATGCTCCCGGCTTGTCCTTTCCTTAGTTCTTCTTCCAGTCCTGCCACGTAGATGTTGAATAATGTCGGGCTCAACGAGCACCCTTGTCTGACTCCCCTCACTGTCCAAAATTCTTTTGTGTTGTGGTTCTTGATTCTCACCACATTCTTTGTTTCTGCGTATAACTCTTTAATCCTTCGGTTTAGTTTTTCGCTAATCCCCATTTTTCTCATTTTCTCCTCCAATTTTTCTCTGTTTAGCCTGTTGAACGCCGCTCTTAAGTTCGCAAAGCAGGCATATAGTTTCCCTTTTTCTCTACTCAATTGTTTGTCTATGATATGGTTTATCACAAATACCGCGTCGATCACTCCTCATCCTTTTCTGAATCCGAATTGACTCTCTTCCAGTTTGGTTTCAATCTCTGCCTTCAGCCATTCGTCCAGTATCCCTGCGTAGATCTTGTATGCTGTGTTCATTAGTGTTACTCCTCTGTAACTTATCGCTACTCTCTTGTCCCCCTTCTTGTATATCGGACATATTACTCCTTTTTTTCAATATTCTGGTATCCCCTCACCATTACATATTTTCCTTAACAACTCCTATAACGCTTCCTTCGGTGCATACTTCCATACCTCATTTTCTAACCCGTCTGCTAGGTCACCTCTTCCTTTTCTATATTATCTTCTCTCTCCTTCATTATTTTCTCTTCCGCTCGATGCTCCTCCTTTTTTTTGCCCTCTTTGTGCTCTGTTCCTTCTAAAATTTCCATAAAGTGATTTTTCCACTCTTCTTCGCTTATTTCTTCATCTATACCCTCTCTTCTTCTTCTATATTTATTTATGTATTACATTTTCTTTCTTTGTTTGCACCATTGTTTGAATGCCTTTTTTCCCTCTATGAGCGCTTCTCTATTGCATTTTCCTTTCTTGAACCTTGTCATCTTCCTTCTCATCTCTCCTTTCCTCTCTTTCCACTCCTTGTCGTACCACACATTCTCTTCCATGCCCCATTTCCTTATCTTCACTTTCTTCTTTGGCATTGCTTCGTTTATCTTCTTTTTGATTTCTGTCCACATTTCCTCTACTGTTCTTCCATTGCAGGTCCAGTCTTTACATTACTCCAAGTATTTTTCCACACTTTCGTTTGTCCATTCCCTTTTCTCCTTCTCTCCTTCTTTCTTTTCCTCATTTTTTTGTAATTCCGACCCCCCTATTTCTATTTCTAACGGCATGTAGTCCGACTCTGTTCTTTTTCCTACTTTCGTGTTAATTATATCTTCTGTCGCCTTCTAATTGTCAATCACATAATCTATTACTGAGTTTCCTCTCTCCCCAATACAGGTCCACTCCTCTCCTTCTTTATCTTTACCATTGATTATCGTCCAGCCTCTCTCTTCCAGGTACTTTAGCAGTATTCTTCCTTCCATGTTTATTGTCTTGTCTTTTGATCGCCTGTTTTTTTCTTTCCCTAGGTCCTCGTTTATCGGTTCTTCCTCTTTGCCCGTTCTTGCGTTCTAGTCTCCGCCGATGATCATCACTTCCTCTTCTCCTCCGTCTACTCTTTCCTGTATTTCTTTCCATGTCCCTTTTGTGTCTTGATTATAAACTACCATTATCCTATACGTCTTATCATTGTATACTATTTTTCTTTCTACTATATTATCATTTATTTCTTTGTATTCTATTTCTCTTAGTTCCTTATTTATACCCGTTATTATTCCCCCCTTTGCTCTTCCTTTTTTCCTTACTCTCATTGCTGCCCTGCATTTCCAGTCGAATTCTTTGGGTAGACTATATTTTAGTTTTTCCCAATTGCCTTCCTCTATCCATGTTTCCGTGAGTCCGATTACATCGAATGTCTTCAAATATTCCCATACCTCCTTGTCCTCACTTATTAACTCTGCTACATTCCAGAAGCACATTTTCATCCCCTTTGTAGTCCCCCCTTTCCCCCTTTTTCATTTTTTCCCCTCTCTTTCTTTCTTCCTCCAGCCTCTCTTCGTTTTCGTTCCACCTGTACCATTTGTTTTCTATTTTTACTTTCTTGTATCCTATCTTTACATATTCGCCCTTTTCCCTTCTTTCTTTGGCTACCAGACTCAGGTCGTCGTCTATGTATACACTCTTTCCCAATTTGCTTTTCTCCTTCATTATCCTTATTTTTTCCTCCATCGATTTCATCGTCGCCACTATTATTGTGTTCTTATCTCTCCCCCTTATCATATGTGCTCTTTCTACTTCTGCCTCCATCCTCATTTTTTCGCTTATGAACTCCTTTACTGTCTCTTCATTGCTTCCTTCTTTCCAATCCACTACTTTGATTAGCATGTTTCTTCTTCTTTTCTCTCTCTCTCTCTCTCTCTCTCTCTCTCTCTGCCCTGTCTTGATATTCCTCGATTCTTCTGATTCTGCCCAATAATTTTTTCTTTTCCCTTTCCCACTCTTCTTTCTCTCTGACTCTCTCTCTTTCATTTCCCTCTTCATCTCCTCCACTTGCTTTTCGAATATATCTTTTATTTCCCCAATCATTGCCTCAAATCCTCTTTCCATTTTCTCCAATTTTTCCATCATTATCGCCATTCCTTTCTCCCTGGTTGGTGCCTCTTTTTCTATCAAGCTATATTTGTCCAGTGTATTTTTGAAGTCTGCCTTATCTTCCCCTTTACCCGTGTTCCTTGGTCTTCCCCCATTTGTCGCCATCTGTCGTTTTCCTACCTTACATTTTTTGCCGCGCTTCTGACTTCCCAACCTCTTCTTTTCTAGTTTTTGTTATTTGTATCTCTCTCTCGTTCTTGTCTTCTTTTTCGCTTTTCTTTTGCTTTGTCCTCGTATGCTCACTCTTTATTTTCCCTTCTTCGTGTCACTTTGCGCTTCCTTTTCCTTTTTCCCTTCACACTTCACTTTTTCCACAGAGCTCTCCGTCCGCGTGTTACTCTTGCCCCGAACCGAACCGAAAGCCCTCATTTTCAAATAATTCGTTATTTAATTTAATTATACTTCTATTTGGCCATAATAAATTTTTAAACTTGAAATTCGTGAATTTTTATAATGTAATCACGCTCGCTCCCAAAATTGTCTCTGCTTTAAACATTTCGTCAGATTAGTAAATAAAAAATTGTAGTAAATAAAAAAAATCTCCTGATGGAAGCAGATGCTGCTAGTATACACAATCTCACATTTAATAAAAACCTCCTATGTAACGTTATTGACTTTTCGCGATACGCCGGAGGATGGGATAATAGAGTTCTCAACAAATGGTCTACACGTTTAGACTGTTCAACAATTTCGTTCGGGAAAAATTTCCGATAAATCTTTTAAAATACTCTTAACAAATAAAAGGTCAAACAGATTCTACTGTTAAAACAGCTTATGGTTTACGCAGCGTTCAACAACAATTTGCTTTTTGAATTAGCAAGTGGTCGACAGCTCGTTACGGAATTCAACTTTTGAATAGGAATGTTTAACCCTTAGAGTGCTGAATACTCGGAGCCTATGCCATCCGTACGGACGGCACGCTGCCAGCGCTGACGATCGCTGTGGACTGAATACTTTTTCGCTATACTGAAATCTGTTGATTGACTATTCAAAGCGCAAATCGTAATAAGTTATAGTAATTCTTTTGCAAGAGATTAAATGATTCAAGAGCGTTATCTTTTAGTATTAATTATTTATTATAAACATTGAAATTTACAATAAACTAGAATTTGGGTAGTAAACTAGAAAACAATAAACTAGAAAACTAAATTTAGTAAATATAACACAAGTTAATAATTCAGTTGTGCATGAAAAATTTCAAAACAATCATCGATACATAATCCGACATCGCATTTTCTGTCGTTCCTTCTCTTATTNTTTCACACAAACAACACATTTTCTTCTTGATAATTGTGGCGTGCCGGCACGACTATTCTACCAAATGTCCAAATTGGACAAATTGTGAATGCAAAGTATTAAATAAAAAAAAAAAGAAAAGACAGTTTCTTCGGACGCGGCATTAACATTGAAATGCATTTATATTTATCTCATACAAACGTAATAGTATCACTTCTGGGTAGGTATGCGTCCTTAGTCCACACCGATGACTTTCGCCAAACGCATATATGCATCCATAGCACTTTAAGGGTTAAACATTTAGAAATAAATATGCAATATAGCAATCACGAAACGATGAATAAAAGCTTGACAGAAGTGGATAGAGAACTAATAAGCGAGATGCCGTCACACGCTCAAGAAGGCCATCCGCTCAGAAATGGTAATCAAGTAGACGAAACATCCTGCATGCCACAGCTATCGAAATAATAACAAAACAGTAGTTGAATAGCCATCTCTCACTATAAAAATCTGGGGTCGTTATAATTGCGCAAATTTCTGAGGAGATAAATTACTATGAATAACGATAAATTGCCCTAGGTCACGTTAAAATGTACCTCGACCAACTTTCGATCAATAAAAATCTGTGATAATTCGATTATATAATATTTTTCATTACTTCTACGTTCAGTCACATCGATCACATTTGATTGACTTTTCTGCTTCCTGTTTCTCTATTGATAAATATCAAAATTGATATTGAACAACAATACACTCCATCTCCCCATAAATGTAAGTCGGTCAGTAGCACTAATATTAAGTTTATGAATCTATCGGACGCTGTCACTGTCATTTTCGAAAATTAATATTCCCATCGAGTTTACCTTTATACATTACCAAGGATTAGTACGTTTCTAGACTCTGTTCCTTTCCTGTCAATATGTATGTATGTACATATTATTGGCATCGGTATGATTTCCAAGCTTATTACCTGTTGCGGACACTGTTGGAATATATAAAATTTATTACGCGACGTCAATTAAGTATTGATTATAATGTAATTCTCTTCCTTACAAAATTTAGTAAAATAGGAATAAAGCGGTTGTCTCCATTATTACTTCCAAATTGATAGATTTCTACAATTTGAAGATGACTCACTTCGAAGTTTCTTCGCAAACAAATCCATCATCTATCAAAAAATTTCGATTTCATACAAACGTTCACTCAATACTTTTATATTCACACGCAACTCACGTCCGTTACGCCTTATCTATTTTTTCTCAAATTATAGTTATCATTATTTTTATATATTTATATATATTATTTATTAGTGAACATATTCTGTTTTCGCTGTAATCGTGCACATTTCAACGTGGTCATCCCTCGTATCGCCATAAGATGTTATAGGCAACCACGCTGCTGTCACGTAGAATTCAGGGTTGAATGATAAAAGAAAAGAATACTGAGTCGTAACCCAACTATTAATCTTCTTTATTATAAATTCACCACTTACAAGCAGTAGACTGACACTGAACCGGAGAAAGGGCTGCGCAAGAATTGCCCTAGCTGTCTGAAGTCTCGGTTTATATACATTTTGGTTTGAGGATGTTGAGGGGTTTGGTGTAGGTTATAATGCGGGGGAGTATCCGAAGGTCGAGGGTCGATGTCTTATCTATGATGTAGACTAAGGTGTGTCATAGCTTCTGTATAGGCTATGATGATAGGATGGTGATGTGTCCAAGGGAGTCCGAAGCTCGGTGGTCGATGTCCTATCTTGATGTGGACTAAGGTGCGTCACAGCCTTGGTGTAGGTTATGATGATAAGGTGGTGATGTGTCCAAAGGAGTCCGAAGCTCAGAGTCGATGTCTTATCCCTGATTACTGTTTCTGAGCGGGTGGCCTTCTTGAACGTGTGACACTGCCTTGCGATATCGACATAAATCCAGGAGATTTACGTCCCTCGCTGATTCGACATCCCTTTGGTACTGTCTTTTCGCGAACGTGTGAACACTAAAAAAGGGTTGCACATAACTCCAGTAAATTCTGCATCCGGTTGACTTAAAAACTATATTTATGAATGGAAAAAATTGGCACAATATCCGACCATTTCAGTGTAATTAAGCGGTTACGAAATATCTTTACATTCTCAAGTTTTTCGAAATTACAGACAGCCGAATAGAAATTGTTCAAACAAAGAATTTAATATACGTATAGATATTATTAGTCAATTAGCAAGTCAAGGGGCTATTTTTGAACGTATTTTTTCCCAGAGTCAATTTATTTCAGATATATTTTTAATACCTAAATCTGCGGGAGGTTGCCGACTAATTTTAAACCCAAAGAAGTTAAACGAATTCATTAATTTCGAATTAGAGGACCAGCGAGTAACATCAAAATTCTCATCAAAAGTGCTGAATATTTATGAGTACAGTTCGCCTTAAACACGTCTATTAATATTAATTCCCATAACAAAGGTCAACTAAATTCTTCAGATTTTATTTTAGTAACATATTATGAGTTCAATCGTCTACCGTTTGGATTAAGCGTGGCATCTTTCGTTTTTACGAAAATACTGAAATATTTCCGGCCGTACTTAAGTAATAAAGGTAATCGTTTCGTGATATATTTAGACGAATTTGTAATTCTAGTCGATTCGTTCGAGCAATGTAAAAGATTTGTTGAGTTCACGTGTGATAGTTCAAAGCGATTAGGTTTGACCATAAATTTAGGGAAAAATGTATATACGCAAAAGTTAGTAAAGAGATTTTTAAATATCAAAGCCTACAAGATTCGGGACTTTGCGGAATTTATTGGATATTTGGTATGGTGTTGACCCGCTGAAAAATACAGTCATGTGCACACAAAAAGGTTGGAACGAGAAAAATATTTAACTCTAGAGTTGATCGATAATGACTATGATAGAAATATGAAATTGTCAGATTTGAATTCGGACTTACAGAGCTGGTTTCGAAATATTTCTTGTGCACATAGATCCTCGAAATTTACAGAATTTTCACTCCCGACTTCTCCTTATCTGAATAGGCTGCAGCGTATCGATATGAGAGATCTCATGCTTTTTGGACGGAAGAGGAGGCGTGAATTGCCGACAAGTGATCTCGAGTTAAAGGCAGCCTGTCTTGGGTCACAATGTTTTATTAATGACTTGAAAAACTGCGATACTTTACTACGACTTGATAACACACTAGCCATCATTACATTACTATGTTAATAGAATGGGGGGAGTTCATTTTCAGGATGTCAATAATTTATCTCGTTTAATTTAATCTTGGTATGAAGAGAGAGATATTTGCATTTACGCTTCATATATAAGATCCGGAGAAAATACAGAAGTTGATAGAGAATCTCGTAGACTAGATAAAGTTTTAACAAATGTCGGAAATTATGTTGATAAGTCCGAGGTCGATCTATTTACTAATCGTACAAACACAAAATGTAAACGCTATCTATGTCTCGTGGTTTAAAGGTCCGAATAGTTGTACGATAGACGCACTCGCATTAAATTGAAGTAACTTTTTTACGCGTTTTCTCCATTTCTTACGATTTTAAGGGCGACGGGAATTATAGTAATCCCGGGCTGGCATGAAAGAGCCGTTAATTTTTATGTCAAGCGGTAAATTAATCTTTTCGAATAGGAATCTCCATTTGTCATGGCGGAAACTTTCTCTGGTTTCCATGATGTTATTTTGAAGGCTTCGGCCTAAGGAGTACCTTCCAAAAAACATTACAAAGCTTTGAGCTTTGACTATGAATCAGTCGCAAGGCGTGCATTTTTAAGAAAGTACATTCAAATAATCAAAATACAGAATTCCACTACATTAAAATAATATTATTTACTTGTTTGCATTCTGCGTTCAACTGTTAGTGTATATACAAAAAAATTAACACTAACATTAAGCTTTTTTCACGATATGTTTAACCCTCAGAGTGCTACGGATGCATATATGCATCTGGCAAAAGCCATCGGTGTGTACTAAGGACGCATATATACGTTTGTCAATTTTTCCGAGCACCTACGCAGAAGTAATACTATTACGTTTGTGTGAGATAAATATAAATGCATTTCAATGTTAACACCGCGTTCGAAGAAACTGTCTTTTCTTTTTTTTTTTTATTTAATACTTTGCATTCACAATTTGTCCAATTTGGACATTTGGTAGAATAGTCGTGCCGGCACAACACAATTATCAAGAAGAAAATGTGTTGTTTGTGTGAAAAATAAGAGAAGGAACGACAGAAAATGCGACGTCGGATTATGACGATGATTGTTTTGAAATTTTTCACGCACAACTGAATTATTAACTTGTGTTATATTTACTAAATTTAGTTTTCTAGTTTATTGTTTTCTAGTTTACTACCCAAATTCTAGTTTATTGTAAATTTCAATGTTTATAATAAATAATTAATACTAAAAAACAACGCTTTTGAATCATTTAATCTCGTGCAAAAGAATTACTATAACTTATTACGATTTGCGCTTTGAATAGTCAATCAACAGAGTTCAGTATAGCGAAAAGGTATTCAGTCCACAGCGATCGTCAGCGCTGGCAGTGTGCCGTCCGTACGGATGGCATAGGCTCCGAGTATTCAGCACTCTAAGGGTTAATAATCTAGTAAAGTGTGGTACAATTTGAAACATTCGTAACGTGTCTCACTTCTTCTGTTATGTTTTCTACACGCTACACATTTGCGCTGTGCGTTTTTTCGTATTGCTGCATATTTTACGTATACACAGCACTACTAGCATCCCACTCAGACCCAATAATGGCATCCTCTAGTCTCCAGCGAGGTCTCGATTCTATGGAAAAGTGGTTCCCCAATTGGCTCTTCAAAATTAACGGAAATAAATCCACACATGTAATCTTCACGCTGCGAAAATAAACCTGCCCTCGGGTGACCATCAACAATATTACTATTCTTAACAAGGACTCAGTCAGATATCTGGGCATGACTTTGGACAGGAGATACACATGGAAACAACACATCATAGACAAATCGAAGCAACTGAAGGCTAATCTCAAAAAATTCTACTGGCTCATTGGCCGTCGCTCCAACTTAAGCACACAGAGCAAAATAATGCTATATAAAGCCATACTAAAACCTGTTTGGACCTATGGGATCCAACTATGGGGAATTGCGAGTAACTCCAACATAGAAATTCTTCAACGATTCCAATCAAAGCACTAAGATCCTTAATAAATGCACCTTGGTATGTCACCAACGAAACAATCCACCGCGACCTCAAGATAGCCACAGTCAAAGAAGAAATATACAAGTTCAAAAGCAGATATAACACAAGAGTCAACAACCACCACAACCCATTAGTCAGCCAACTACTTGACACGACGGATCAGACCCGCAGACTAAAAAGAAAATACCCTTTAGATCGAAGTATTAAATTCAATTAGAATCAAACATAATATAAATTATCATAATCCAAGTTACTGTACCACGCCAAATGAAGTTACTTAAAATTCTCATTGAGAATTGCTTGTAAATTGACGACCAAATAAAAAAAAAAGAATGTTTTACGTATGCAAACGTAAAATGTCTTTGTGTCAAACGAAAAGGCTTATTATCAGCACTTCTACCTTTTGATTTGCATTTATGTATTCTACTTGAGCTGTATTTTTGTAAAACTTGTTTTATTAAATATAAATGAAATTTATAATAAAATATATGTATTATGTGCCATTTTAAACTTTTTCTGCTAGAATTCAGACTGTAAAAAATCTGATCAACTTTGTCAACCACACCCATTGTGTTATTGTAATTGTTGAAGGTCACCTCTTTTAAGAAAACTCTACATCTAGTCTTTTTAGCTTTCTAAAGCATCGAAGCCATCGACAGCGTGTAGACAAAAGACTGCGACGAAAGCAGACCATAAACAGTCGACAGGCGACGTTGGCTTCGGGCTTTTTTCCAATTACAGAGTAACACTGCTAGCGTGCGGATCTGGACCAGCTCATATTATTATTTCTTTTTTTTTGTAATTTTCACTTCCGTATTTCAAATATACTTTTCTACCTTATAATTTATCCACGCGTCTCTCTCATTATACATCTAATAACCTCAACAGTAATCAATTATACATTGTAATTTAATTATTTTTTCTTCTGTTAGATAATGTATCTTGTTTGTATCAATCATATTGGAACAATGATAGATGGAAATCATCCACACTTTCCTTTTGTCCATCCATTTCAACGCTAATATATTTTTTGTTGAACGAAATACACATTCTTCTTTGTGTATGTTTTTATTCAATTCCGCTATACCCAATCTGTTTCTTCCTATCGTTCCATATGCGTTGGTTAAGTTTTTATGTAACTCGAGGAATAAACTGGGACTGCTGTATCAATTATCGGTCAAGAGTGTGTGACCTTTTCCAAGATATGGTTCAAAAAGTGTCATTACTATTTGTCTAGACCTTCCTATCGATTTTGCTGGTATATCTTCAGATATTATCATGTTTGCCCCGGAATATACAATTAAATCTTGAATATAGCCTGTCACGCTATCACACAAGACGAAGGATTTGATCCCAAACCTGCTTGTTTACGGTATATATTATTTGAAAAATAAGAAACTTTCATTTATACATAATTTTTCACAGTTTTAAAGGATGTTCTTAATTGTTCAGGAATATAGTATAATTGTTCATAATTGGATCGTGATTTTTAATATTGTTATCACAAAAATGCAGGTTCTTTCGTAATAATATATATCGAACCCTTGACATTATTTCTCCAAACGATACTGTTCTTATCAGTTTATCCTTACACCAATATTCTGATATGGATATCTTATGTATTCGTGTCACGAGCATGGTAATGGCCAAAAAGTTATACATTTCTGGAACAGTAGTTTCTGGAACGGATGAAAGAAAAGATTATTGAATCGAATACGTTAGAAAGTGTTCATAGAAATTTAATTAGAAGAGCGAAACTATGTGTTCGGCAGAATGGGCAACATTTTCAGCAATTTTTT